>NC_059472.1:6914419-6971919 GCF_018139145.2 Gymnogyps californianus | reverse complement strand
ATAGAGGAAGCGAGCCCTTAATCCCTTTCAAATCCTTACATTTTCTGCCAGTTAGTGACACTGCAAAAAAGACAAAGGGCAATAATAACATGTTTGACAGTGTTCAGAGGGTTAATAACTACTGCACTTTCGTGCATCATTACTGCAACATCTGAGCAACACAGCCTTTAACATCTTCAGATGCAGAACCCTTGATGCTTGGAGATCTTCAAGAATGTACAGAGAGTTGGCCAGTGAGTTCCTCATCACGTAGCAGCAATTGGGAGATGTCTTTGACATGTGGGTACATCCAACCTAAGGCACCCAAAGCTATATTTCTATAATATTGGAACCAGGGAGTATGGACCAAGCGATGTAGACTGACATATGTCTATACATGTCTTGAATATCCCTACCAAGAAAACTAATTAGTTCAGTCTACTTCAGCTATTGTACACACAGTGTAGGTGCTAAGTAGAGCAGGTTCACTGGGTGATATGGGTTCCTTTTGGGATAAAGTTCTTTCTGTTGTGCAAACTGATGTCACCCTACTATAGTTGGAAGAAGCTATGTGGTTTTACACAAGATAAATAGCTGCCCCTAAACGTTGGCATTTACTAGTATTTATTATTTATGACTATTTGTATTTATTATTTATCTCTGTAGCCAAGTGTTTCCTGTGCATTTTCCCAGAGAAGGCCACAGTGCTTGATCCCTGCCCCCAGGAACTTACAAACTGATCTGTAATTACTAAGAAATGGCCAAGTCTGGCAATTACTAATTTTGTGCAAGAGGCATTGTATAGTCCCCAAAGAGCTTCATGAAGGGAGGCAACAGAGATTGGAAAATGACTAATCCTGAACAATCAAGTATTTATTTCCTCAAGTGAAGTTGTGTGTGTGTGTGTATGTGTGTGTTGCAAAAAGATAAAATGATTTCTCTACACATGTGGCAATTAACTCTTTTATGGATTTTTTTTTTCCAGCTAGAGCATATCTTACCCGTCATTTGGAATAGCTACGCACACTGTGATTGCTAGCACACCCATCAGCAATACACAATCATCTCCCTTATTCTAAGCTTCAGAAAAGAAAATGAGAGAAGCAGAGAAGTGCTTGGCCCCAGACACCTCACTGTGATCCCCTAACTAAAGAATAATGGATCTGTGCTCTTATCCCACTGCCACCAGCGTAAAGTCCGTGACACAGCTAGGTTTGCAAAGATCACTTGAGATATCCGTGGCATTTCCCAAACTATATTACAGGGGGAAAAAAAAGCAGGACTCAGCTTTTTAAAATCAGCCTAGCCCTTTTGAGGAGGTTCTGGCTAAAGGGATACAGAATCTGTGGTCACATCTCAATCTTCATTAAGTCACTTGCTTGTGATAGAAGCAAACATACATGGGTTTAAAAACATTTTTTTTGCAACAGAGGGAAAATTCACGTTCCCAATCTATGGGCTAACCCTTCAAACAAATGCAGGAATATGCTAAAGGATGAGAATAAAACCATAGCAATATAGCCAAACATGGGTGGTCTGAATTTACTAAATTATATTTTATTACAATTGATAATTCTATAATTTGTAGAGATTGGGTGTCATTATATTTCCATTGTTCAAATGTATAAATATAAAAGACTACTCATTGCCACATATAATTTCATTAGAGAAGACTAAGAAAACCGTAATTTATTTGGGCCTGAATGAGAACAAAAGGACATCATTCTGTGTAAGTAAACTCTGTTTTGTTTAAATAATGAGGTCACACACTGCATTATCTCTCTTTTTCTCTTCTTTCTTACTATTTTTGTTTTTCTTTCTCACTCCTCACATATAAATACAAAGACATATAAATTGAGCCAAACCCTTGATTACCATGGGTAGACTATTGTAAACAATGATGTGGGACAGTGTAAAACAAAGGCATGAATGATACTGTGACACAAAAACCAGACATCACAGTTGGAGAATTTTTCAAGGAAAAAGTTAAAAGCTGACAGAAATCAATTTAACTCGGATTCCTCCATGACAAGGACATTTAAAGAGAGTCAACTAGGTGTTTGTAATATTGCAATTTGGGAGGTGAAAACACAGTATGAGGCTGAACACAAGCAAGGTGGGAACTGATGACTAGAGAAACATTAAGCAAATTACAGGAATCTCCCTTGTTTTATAAGAGGAAGCTTGGCCAGTGAAGTCATGAGCAATTTACTCATCCCCTATGCAACGTATATCAATTTGTTACTTCGTTTTATTTAATCTGACAATAAACTAATGTATCTCAAATAACTGGAACAGTCTAGGATCTCACTTATTACTACTGCTTGTCCATATAAAATTGCTGGCTTAACAAATGAATGTTTTATCTCTATTCTATAAATAAGGAACTCAGGCATAGAAAGTTGAAATACGAGCTTATACTGCTGCCAAAGGCCCAACAGAAGCTTAAGTAGTTATATTTAACCTAATTTGGGTCTAGAATAGTAGAATACAAACTACTTTTGTTATATTTGCATAGCTTTTGACTGCAGCATAAACCATCCTTTTGTGATTTATGGCAGAAGTTGCCCATAAAACTTCAATTGTCTGAAAATCAGACATTTATTGTCAACTTATTATCAATGAAGAGGGAGATTAGTATGTCCCAAGTGCTAGTCAGTTCAATCTAAATCATCGTTAGCTTGTACTTCAGCAATAGTCACCTAACATTTTCACGCCTTAAATTAGTTGTCTCCCCTCCCCTAGGAGTTTAACTTATCTTTTCTAAGTACTTTCCCAAGTAGACTGTCTTTTTTTTCTGGTGGCAAGCTTTCCAACACACTGTCATTCTCCATATTACTTATATATGCTTCAGGGCTGAATGAAATATGGGGGAGAGAGTTGTTCTACAGTGCTGCTGTGGCTTCCCTGTTGCATTAGCGCGGCATGTGTCAGGTAGCCCTAGCAAAGGGGCTTTTATGCCTTTGATTCCTGTCCTTTCCCCATTAAAATGGCCTCTGCAGCTTCCAGCAAGATGAAGAGAAAACTGTTCCATCTGGTGTAAAGTGTGAGTTAAATAATGCAATACACAAAAATGCCTGCCCCTTGACCTCTCTGTCTTCAGTATCTTGATGACTGCGTGAATTTTAAATGTACACAATTTCATTCCCAGTTCAATCACAGTCTTCTCAGATGTTAAGTACAAGCAAATATTCTAATAATTTATTTTGATTTGAGATTACATTTGTGAAATATCACAAACTATACCATTGCTTTCATCTGCAGTTCAATTCCTGTTGTTTATTTACATGAGCATTCCTTCCTAGCCACTACCAAAGTGTGTCAGGCAAAGTCAGGCTCTCTGCTGACTATCATGGGAGTCTAGACAACCAGTTGGGATTTGGACACCTGCTTGTACATGCTTAAAGTCAGGTCAAATAAATTCCATTTTAGGGCTTGATTCGGTTGCCAAAAGGCATACGTCTAGTGCCCTGGAGTACTTGGAATACCAGTGACAGGGCTCACAAGTGTCCCACCTGGTGTCACTTGGGGGTTCCCTAGGGTGCCTGAAATGTTTGTGTTGGCACATATGATACGGGACATTCTGGAGTGGCAGCTGGAGGCCAGGAGAGATATTTTGAACATCCATGTCTGTATCTGGGCAATCCTAGTTCTTGTACTCAGTAAGTTAGGGGTGTGATTCCTCTAACCAAATATTAGTATGTACTTTAAGGTAGGATGACTTACACAACAAACAACATTGTCTTTATTGACCAGCTCTCCTCTGAGTAAAAAGGAAGTCAAGAGGGACTTGCAGACTACCACACTGTAGATGCCCACATTTAGCCAGTCAAATGTATCCCATCTTAGCAATTTACACATCAGACTTCCAGATATGAGAAAGAATAATCTTTGGTCAAAAGGCAGGAGCCCAAAACACAAACCTTGTGGTCAAAAAAAGGAGGAATATGTCTGTGAGTGTGGTGTTCTGAGGGCATAACTCGTTATTTATTTTTAATTCTCAGTCCCACTTCCATCAAAAGTCCATTGAATTTCACTGACTCTCGAATGTGTCTAGGCATCTACTTTCCTACAGAGACACATAATTCCCTGTTAGTGTTGTGAGTAAAGAAACTGACTGTGCAGTATGGGGTTTGATGCCTAAACGCTGTTCAAACAGTCTGTGATGACCTGTTCTTTGCAGAGGCTGTCCCTTTCCTTGAAAGTATTCATTCCCCTTTTTCTTTGCAGTTTCCTAGTGAAAGACAAAACACATGGATCAAACACAAGATTAATGGAATCCTTTCGGTGGACTTCAACAGTAACTTGATAAGGTGTGGGTAAAGGATAGATATAGGACGCTTCCTGAACAGAGTTTGAATGGAGGCTTCGGCATGCACCTCTGTGAACTATTGTCTGAGTAAAGATTAATGTCTTTCAGAAGATAGAAAGAAAAGCACTTACAGCACAGTGCACTTGTATTTACAATGCCCTAAAGAAGGCAGAGAGGTGTCATTAGATGTTTATGTCCTGTTTCTGCAAGAATTCATGTACAGATGGACAGGAGTCTTATTGCGCATAAGTAGCAAACATCCAGCAAACATCCCTCTTGCAAATCAGAGCAGTCAGGCAGATGTTAACACAGGGTAGCCAGAGTCTCTGAGGTGTGAGGATGAGAGTGGAGTGCTGCAGCTGTAAAAGAGCAAAAGCAGGGGGTCACTGAGTGTGGAAACTGGACACATCTTCTATATTTAAAAGTCAGAGTATTTACACTGTAACAAAGAAATTTAGTGTATTCACTAGTAAGTTTGTGATGTAGTTACCAGAGGAAAACAGAGGGGAACTATGTGAACATGAGTTATGTGCATATATATACACACATATATAAAATGTGTCCACATATACATAGATACACTGTGCCTATTTTCTCAAATATCTGTTTTTCAGACAACATAGTTAAGCTCCTGATTAGCAAACTTGACAACAGTTCCTCTTCCATATACTTTCTAGAGGCTGCTTCTAACCAGGACTGCTTTTTAAATAATAAACAGTAACTTTCCATTCTACTAGCTAAAGCACATTAATTTTTACACGATTATTTTAAGCAAGTGGGCATATGTAATTCACACTTTTTTTAATAGCTTAGGATTTTCTCTGAGAAGTGTTATGCAAAGATTGCTCTGTGACAGATCATCTGTGTTTATGGTATAAATTAGTGTGAGTGTTATGTTAGCCATTGTAATTATACACCTTTAAAAAAGAAAATTGTGAAAGATAAAATTGGGCACATTATAGGAAATGGGTTTTAATGCCTGATCCAGTTGCATATTGCTAGAAATCCGAATTTTTTCACTTTTTTCTTAACAAAGAACTTTTTGGAATAGGGAGCAGGGATTTGGGAGGTTGGTAAAAGTTACGTCTGCTGTTAAAAATAGTTTAAGGTACTTACTCTGTAATTGCACAGACCTCATAAATTTTCTATCATGTGACAAATGATACTGCTGCTGAGAAAGGAATTTTGATTATGTTGATTAACTTTTCCAAGACATTATGGACCATATGCCATTACACTGAATTGTAATTTACTCTGAGAGTAAGTTCGTTGATTTTATTGTGACTGCTCAAAAACTAAAGTAATAAGCTGTATGAGTTGCACTCCACCGTTAGTTGATTATTTAGCTGTTACTATAATCTAGGAGTATGACTTTTGCTCCAGGCTGGTTATATAGCAGCTTAAAATCATAAATAGCTATTGAACATTTGAAGGAGTTTCTTGCACTTCCAGGATATGATCCAAAAGAGAGAGAAAAAGAAAAGAAAAGAAGGCTGACTAGCACAGCAGTGATCTCATTTATCATCATGGGAGCTTTTGCATTCCGTATCTTAAGGAAAGTTCAAAACTTCTTTCTGCTCTATTTTTTGGCAAGAATAACCAGACAATAAATTATGCTCTGGATATCATCATGCTTTTGTTCTCACTGCTGACCAGGTCTGCAGCAGAAGCAACTTTGAGACCACAATCAATTCTGGAATCTCATGAGTGAAGCTGTCATTTTACTAATAGCTAGGTGTTTGGCTTAACCCCAGCAGCACTTACAGGCTGATGCAAAGATGAGTGAGAGACGTTTTGCACCAAGTTTCTGTTGACTGGCTGCCCCAGGTTCACTGAAGTCTTCAAGAGAAGAAAAATGCAGTTGAAACTGAGGCAGATTCTCAAAGCATTTTTGCTCTTTTTACACACTAAAACCCATCTTTCTTTAAAAACTGTCTTCCTTTCATGCTTCCCCACACAAATCTGAAATGATAATGAGTATTTGCCCTATGGTATTTTCTGTTAGAAAAAATAACCATACATTTTTAGTCATGTATGTTATTTTCTTTGTTTTTACCAAAGTCTTTAAAAATTAGTTGTCTTGGAGTTTAAAAAATGTGCATTGTCCTCTGCAAATATCTTCTTTACATCTATCAGACTGTACCTGTGCCATCTTTAAAGTGCTTGTTGGCAGAAAGGTGTAGACATCTTGCTAAGATATTATTTTGTAAGAAGAGCAGTGAAGGTGCTAAATGTTATACTGTAAAAATAGGTGTGTTGTGGTTTAACTCCAGCCAGCAACTAAGCACCACACAGCCGCTTGCTTACTCCTCCCCCCTCCCAGTGGGATGGGGAGGAGAATTGAAAAAAAGAAGTAAAACTTGTGGGTTGAGATAAGAATGGTTTAATAACTAAAGTAAAATACAATATAATAATAACAACAACAATAATAAAATATAATAATAATACTAATAATTGTAATGAAAAGGAATATAACAAAAAAAAGGAGAGAGAAATAACACCCAAGGAAAGACAAGAGATGCACAATGCAATTGCTTACTACCTGCTGACCAATGTTCAAGCAGCAATCCACCCCTCCTGGCCAACTCCCCCCTGTTTATATACTGAGCATGACGTTCTATGGTATGGAATATCCCTTTGGCTAGTTCGGGTCATCTGTCCCGGCCATGCTCCCTCCCAGCTCCTTGCACACCTGCTTGCTGGCAGAGCATGGGAAACGGAAAAGTCCTTGGCTTAATATAAGCGCTACTTAGCAACAACTAAAACATCAGCGTGTTATCAACATTATTCTCACACTAAATCCAAAACACAGCACTGTACCGCTACTAAGAAGAAAATTAACTCTATCCCAGCTGAAACCAGGACCAAGTGAAAGGAACATATCAAAGTGCCAACATGATTAACCAGCATAGCACATTTTAATGATTTTTTAAGAAAATGCTAATAAGCTATTTCCATTCTATATCAAGAACTAATGGGTATATTGCATATTAACATGAGTTACTGTGGCTTGAATTAGTATACAACATATTCCATTAAAGGTATATACATGCATTTCGAATCATTGCAAGGTCTTCTAAAATCTGAATAAGATTAGGTCACCTCCACAAAATGAGTATACATCACAAAGCTGTAAAGCTTGGCTACAAAGTGTCCTGTTTTCAAAAACTTCGATCATTGAAAATGATCAGTTCAACAATATGCTTTTCTTTAAACACACTTCATTGAGGACTCAGCATGTTTGTCACAGATGGTCCTAATGGACCTGAAGAAAAGAAAATGCAGACCACAGCATTTCAGAACTACTAACAGCTATAGGGAACTCTAACCTAAAGTCCAAGCTTTAAATCCTGATTCCACTGAAGCTAATGGCAAATTCCTATTGGCATTAGGAAAGCTGGAATTTTGACCTTCGTGTGAGTTCTCCCCGGAATAAAAAGGCATTTTGACACCTATTTCATAGACTTCTATATATTTGAGGTATAATCATTCAGAGGTCTGGAAGATTTGGTCTGACTATTTGTTCTTTGTTTGCAGTAATGGGTCTCCAAAACATGGGTTATGTTCAAGACAGGTTATGAGAAATTTTGATGGGCTTGAGGGTATATTTTCTGGACACACACACACTGGCTTCCCCCAGGAGTGCATTTTGGACTAATTTTAGAGGGAATCAGTTGTGTTGAGGGAGAGGGGAATCTCAAGGATACCCTAAAATTCAGAGCATGCTCAAGTATATATTTCCCTAAGTAGGCCCTATAGTACTGTGGCTGACTAGTCTTAGGTGTCCCATTTGCTGTTGCACAGATACTACAGAGAAAAAAAGAAAAGGGGGCAAATAATCAGATTCAAACACCATCATGTGAATCTCTTCCATGATACCAAGCAAGCACTGAAGAGTAGTGGCTTAATGTAAGCCAGCAAATCATACGTATCTTCATGTTATGATAAGACTAAAAGACTTTACTATATCACATGGAAAATTCCAGCTCCTAACACAATTTAATAATGTCTTAAAGCTGTCTAAAATCAGCTTTCATTAAAAAATATATTATGTTCCTACTGTTGTGCTGAATATAACCAACGCAGCAACATCTGCTGAAGATGTGACAAACAAGAACTGTAGCTCACAGAGATGTGAAATACCCTAATTAGTCTTAATAAGTTAATATCTCTAATATATGCTGCCCAAGAGGTACTACCTGCAGTATTTTCTCTGGGGATTAAGAAAATCGGGCTGCCATTGCTAAAGAAACATCATTTCTCTGAGATTGTCCTGAGGGTAAATCGAGGGTAAATCAAGGGTAAATTGTCTCTTCTCTCAGATATTTCCCAGCTGATGTAGGGATGGCACGGAAAAATTTGCAGAGAGGAAAGGCATAGAGATATGTTGCATAGACATGGATGTTGTCGTGGAAAAAGCCCATGGCTGAAACTGCTACACACCCTCGTTTGTGCCTTTGCTTAAATTACTTAATCTTGTATCAATGAACTGCTAATGTCAATATTCCCTTAGGATTATTTTGCGAAGTAACATTAAAAATCCCTTATCATATCCAATGACACTAGATATTTTCACTGAAGGAAAAAAGTGATTCTTTTGCAAAACAGCTCAATGTTTTTATACCCATTTTGTGGGATATCATGTACAAAATGCAGATTTACAAAAGGCCTATAATACTCCCAAGAAATTAATTTTTAATAATTATAGAGCTCATTATTAATATTTGCCATTAATCAGCATACACCTTTTTGTAACACAGATGATCAATAATCTATATTCAAAACTCTTGTTAAGAGAGGTCAATAGCTGATCACTCTTAATTGAGTGTTGTTCATTAACTCACCGTCATGAACTGAAATGTTTAAACTATGTGTTTTCCCTGTTCTTGAATAATCACTGCTTCTAATAAGTGACTGTGATGAACTGTGCTGCTACTGAATACAACTTTGTCTATGTGTTTTGATAGCTGCAGCTAGGAATGATGTTGGAAAGTGAGGGAGGCAGAGACAAATGGGGTAATACAGTGATGCAGATTGGAGAAAATGGAGATGAGCAAGTTGGCAAGTAAGATCAGATTTGAGGATGAGGTGAAAAGACTGGGGTGTGTACAGCTTGTGCCTGGGACAGTTCAGATATTTTTATTTGTTACTGAGAAAAATTAACCTGAGAAATGCTGGTTCATATTGCAGAGGTGGCATTACTTAAAACAAATAGTGTGCTGCTGGGAGGCTTTACTTGACTTTTTTTTTCCCCCTGACGATTTGTAAGATGCCAGGAAACTTACTGAAGACTAACAGATAAGCTTCTCTTGCAAGTCACAGGATATCCGGCACTCCCTGTAAAGATAGCATGTAAACAGGGATACTAAGATGTCACAGGCACTTTTTAAATTGGTAATTTTTCCACTCTTTCATCATATCACTATAACAAAAAGCCATTTTCAAGTTGTTGTCTATCTCCTGAACTGTATCATGACATTTCCCTAAAATAACCCAAAAACCCCCAAAAAACCCAAGCAACCAACCAATGAAATGTGAAAATTAAAATTAGAAATTAAACGAGACAAGTCATACTGTTACCTGGTAATCTCAGGAAAGAGAGAAGAGGAAAGAAAAATGTCCTCTGTCTTGAGAAACCAATTCACTCTGGGAGTTCCTTGATTCACCTTGAATTAAAATGCAGCTTCTTCCCATAACTGACTGTTGCAAAAACTTTGTCTGAGTTTGGGCAACACCCTCCAAAGTGTTGGTGCACTTCTGGTAGACATCTAAATAAGTACGTGAGATAAAACTGTCCACAACTAGTTTGACTTTGTGTCATCTAGTATGTTTTCAACAGAAATTGCAATCTTTTCTGGTGTAGGTACTTCTGTGAACAGTCATCTTTAGACTCTGTGTGGGATTGGCATTCACATGGTTGGCCAAAACTCAGTTTCTACTCTGTGTTTTTCTTACCTTAATTCCTGAGTAAATTCCTTATAAATGTCTTCAAAGAGAGGATGTCTCTTGCCTTGCTTTTTTCTTTAATGTTAGGAATAAATGAGGTTTTATTTCCCCCTTCATCTCCTAGTCTTCTTTTGGAATGTTTTATAACTTACAAGGAAACATGGAATAATGGAATGGAATGTCATACATAAAGATTATAAAGATCAGATACCTCAGTTTGAGAATAAGAAAAATAAAACACTTGACAGTTACCAGCTAAAAGTTATTTAGCACATTATGATCAAATATATATATATTTAAAATATATTAAATACGTCACAAATTACTTAAAAAGACAAACATATAAATGTTTGTTTAAAAAATGGGTTTTATCTGACTTTGGCTAAAGATTTTTGAATAGTGAGATTTCAATAAAAAATAATTTTAAAATAAAGGATCCAATATATTTGTTAAAAAAGAAAAAATGTTATAATTTTTGTTTAGGAGGTAGATTATACAGAGAGGTTCATTTAGGAAGCTAACATGTCAAACTC
Organism: Gymnogyps californianus; assembly: GCF_018139145.2. NCBI lineage: Eukaryota > Metazoa > Chordata > Aves > Accipitriformes > Cathartidae > Gymnogyps > Gymnogyps californianus. The sequence continues at coordinate 6,961,149 of NC_059472.1, read as the reverse complement.
CACAACATCTGGGCTGAGATTCTTGTGGAAATGAAATGAAAGGAGAAAAGGAGAAGAGAATTTCAGGAAGACAGATGCAGAGTAGTAGTTGGGCTGCCATATTAGTATGTTTGGTGGCTATATGCCACAACTTCAGGACAGTTATTCTCTGAAAAACAGTAGTTAAAATAAATATCCTTGAGAATTCAAAGGTACGGAAAGTGTATTCCATGGGTTGGAGTCAGAAGGGATGATAGCACAAAAATCCAACCTGAAAAATTATCTTGGCTCTCAATTAGAGACTATATATTATTGAGGACAAGAGTAGTCTTGTGCTTACAGTCCAAGTCTAGGCAGCAGGAGGTACGGGTATGGTGTTTGGGTCTGCAAAATGTCAGCAGTATTTTATGTTGCTTTCCTTTGTGCTTCTAAGACACCCGTCACTCTGGCACACCAGCTGTCACTTGCTGATAGTCTGATGCTTTTTTGCATTACTCGGAGCTAAATGCTAAATGCCATGATTCTAGATTTGCTATTGTATCTGTCTCACAGACCTAAACCCCACAAATAATGCAGTCCTCAAACGTGAGATTTTAGAGACCAAGGTCATTTAAGAAAGCTACATTTTAAGAGGATTTTTTGTTGTTTTATTCCCACTGAGAGGCTGTTGAAATGAAGCATATTTGCTTCCAGAGAAATCCTGCCAAAGCAAAATTACAGTACTGCTCACTTTTAAATTTCACAGCAAAGTAGCACTTAAGGCTTATTGCAGTGCATTAGATTTAAAACCAATTAAGTACAATGCTAAATCAGTGTAAACCACATTTCTGAATTTATCTACAACATAATGAATAACATCTGCATCTGCAAAGAAAAGATTTATACTGAGCAGCAAAACAAAATGTGTTGACAATTTGAGCAGTTTTCATTCCCTTATGTCATATGTCTTCATTATTTGGTAAAGCTTTACTATAATCCTTCATTGTTAGAGCAGTAAAAAGGGGAAAAACACCCAAATCGCAACACATTTAGGTAGATTCTTCCTCAGTTCATTTCCTCTTCTCAGCAAAGGTACATCTTATTTACCTCAGGAGCTTTTCCACTTTGAAATCTATTCAGGATTTGACGAGGATCACCTTTCTTCAGGCGTGTTGGAAGATCAAGGATTATCTTCTGACCTCTGTTGGACATTTCTAGTACTGCCTTCTCCAGAAAACCTGACTTTCAGTAAAGCCAGCCTGCTCCATTTATCTTCCTAGATGACAACAGGCAGAAAGTATGACAAAGGGAACCAAAATGCTCCAATGCTCTTTAAGGGACCAAATACCACCTTCAACAGAGCTGAGCTTCCTTGCTAAGTCTGCCTGAAGTTTCATGTGTGACCTTTAACAAATAACTTATATACTGATCTGGACACGGTTTGCCCAAATCTGTTTTCAGGGTTGACTCTTAAAACTTGCCGTCTTATCATTCTCCACTCTTAAAAGAAGGTAGGAATAATAGTCTATTTTACTTTCTCGGCTTGTAAAGCTGTTACCTCTATGGCTCCTTCTTATTACGGACATGTACTGGACTTGCATGAACAGAAAGGGAGCTTGGTCTGGGTGTCTGAGCTCTGTGATGCAGGAGTAATTATTTCATATTTATGACTGTTTTATGAATGTCCTACTGAGAATGCTACAGACTGTCCTATTTATTGATAATATAAATATTATAATACACAGTAAAACAGCAAAAGCTTCCACTGCTGCTGCCTTTCAGCACTCTGGCAGCAACATATTTCTTTGGGTAAAAGAACAACTTTACTCTCATTTAGTTTTCAATGTCTTTTATAATGGAAAGCATAGAAGAAGAGCTGTTCTTAATGGTGATAGGTTCTGTGAGACAGAACTATTGTGCACAGAGAGGTTACTAGTAAGAAAATATTCATGAAGATACCTTTGTATTTTAAGAATTAGCCTTTTGTGTTCATAAAGCAGAGTCATAAGTCCCAATCTCAAAGAGGATTTTGGTTAATATTGTCCTTATTTATTTTCCAAGTTGGGCCCTGCTCCCATTGTTACGGGCCTGTAATCCTCTCATGCTTCTAGAAAATACAGTGCTCACTGATGACAATTGAGCTGCATGAAGATTAACCAAAATTGATGTGAAATTTTATTGTAAAGCTGAAGTCCTTCATCCCTGGTACTCTTACATCTGGAGTTTCTGTTCTTCAGGACTGGGATGTAGCTCAAACTACACAGCAGGAGTTTGTGTTGTCTTGGCATGAAGCAGAAGATGTAATGTCAACAGCAGGTTCATTTAGCAGTCTATTCCTCCTGGATGGCATTTTGTACCAAAAATGCATGACCGAACAAAAAAGAGATTATGGCACATCTGAAACACAGGGGGGGGTCTGAATATGCAGAGTAAGGGGGCGGGGGGGGGGGGGGAGGGAGGGAAGATCAGCAAAACTACAAATCCAAACAACGGAAGCAGCAGAAATGGAATAAAAAAAAAAAAAATAGTGTGTTATCTACCACATGGTAATGATGCTAGCGCTGCAAGGAATGCTCTGCTCTACTTCCAAGTGATGGCATATGGGGCTTTCAGCATAAGTCTACAATACACAGTGCAGCACTGGGCAGACACCCCTATGTTTTCTACAAAAATCCCTTCTGATAACATTGGATGCTGCACAGAGGGAATAGCTCTGCAGCTTCCAGAGCTGCATTTCTGCCCCATGTCGCATTGTGCTACACAGATGTAACAGTTTATTCAGAGTTATCCCAGCTGGCATTGAATGGCGTAGTACAACCTTCGTATAACAAACCATTATGGACCAGTCATGAACCAGTCTGAATGAAGAAAGCTGAATCTATACCAGTATACGTCTGGTTCTCATATATCCCAGGAGCTCACTGATGTTAAGGAATTTATCCTGCAGAATACTTCACTAGTGAATAAAATCAGGCAAGTAAGGTTTCAGAGTAAATGCTAACATGCTTGTCTATCTGGGAAGTAACATTCCTCTAGAAAGTCAATTTAATGTTTTCCTCTGCTGGATAATATTCTGTCATAAATATTTTGTCTGACATGGCTGAAATGTGAATATTAGTGACTTCAATCCCAGTCTGTAGACTGACTTATGCCAGAGTATCCAAAATATCTGCCTGAGACCGCTAGCTGTGATAACAGATCTCTAGGATACCTGTGTCCTTCTGGAGCTACAGCCAGGGGTCAGGAAGGATGTTTCATGGTGTCTGAAATGGCACTGAATGCCCACATTTTGGCAAACAGATTCTGTCTATGGTGTCTTGACTGAGAAACCCCCCAGAGGAAATGAAGAAAAAGAGGCAAATGAAACTCAGCAAGCTAAGCAGTAAAATTTATCAATGAAACTTTGGGGTGGATTTCCTCACAGGACACTGCCATGGGAAGAAAAGCAGTCCCCCTTTCGAAGAGACTGTTTTAAGTGTTAACCCTGCCGCACTGGTTTGTGTTTTTTCCTGTGAAATCTTGTTTGCAAAGCACCCAAGGGGTCTAATGGCTTTCATGAAAAGACTTACACTTTGTGCTTATTCTCTGCAAATGTGCAGTCAGGCCTTTGGCCAAAAAAAGCTTTTTTCTTCTGCACCTGAAAGGGTCTCCTGTGGCCTGCGAACAGGTCTGACTCTCTCTGCTAATCCATTCTAAGGCTTACTAGGGACATTGATTCTTTCTTAGGTTTGAATGGGGAGCAGAAATTTACTTTTGCTTGTGACTTTTTTTGAATTACACAGTGTTTTATACCACTGGAGCTCAAGAATAGCTTCATTTACCAATATCAGGTAATTGCTACTGCAGCAATTTACTACCATAGAACTGAGCAGCTGGAAGGTATTGATGTCTTGATAAAAGGTTGTTATTTGTGTTAATTTTCCCTCCCTCATTTTCATTTTTGGCCAGCCAAACATGGTATCATGTGCCATTGTTAATGGGTATGTTACCTGAAGCTGTTACAAAACTCCATGCCAAGTTCATCCCAATGAATTGAGGAGTAATGTAGTTTTAATTTTAACTCCAATTATATCCAGGAAGATTAATTGTTGGGGGCAAATCCTTGCATGGGGCCAAAAGGGAGTTATAAATCATTCAGTTAGATGATCAGATAATTTTCAAGCTCCTGTGGGTTTCAGAAAATGGACAAGAATAGCTTAAACCTGTCTCTTTCACAAAGAACCAGGAGCTTGTGATAAATTAGAATCTTTTTCCCCTCTCCAGTGATCTCCCTGGATGTGGGTGAAATGTCCACTAGTGCTAATTTAATTGCAAGTGGAACCCTCTACTGCCTGCAAGTAATTCACATTTTTCAATAGCAGGTAATGGCAATAGTGAAAGTGCCTCCTTGCTATCAGGTCATTTTATTTTTAAGTCAATGACAATGGAACTATTATGTACCAGCTGATGAGAGTTTAATTTGTTTAAGTATAGAAGAGGATTTATTAGCAGTAATATGTTAGTATTACTATGGCCTTCTACTCATAGCTCTTACATATGCATTAGACAATTTCCCCTAATCTAAGCAAATCTAAACTAATCTAGGTAGATGCATAAGTATGGGCTTCATTTTCCTTTCACTGAGACAAGTGTTAATTAGAAGACACTTACTGGACCTAAAGCAGAGTAACTTAGCAGAGAATCAGGTCTCATATCTTTTGTCTAATCTGAATATTGCATGAATATGATCATGATTCTAGGTGTAATTAGGGTCACGGAATATGACTAATTGCTTCCATGAAAGTGAACTGTCCCCCTTAGCAAGGCATACATCCGTGTCAGCTGCTAAACAGCAGTACTGGAGAGCATCTATGAATAAGCCTCTCTATATTACTGCATAAACGACTCTCATTTCCCCTCACTTAAATATATATGAATTAGAAAGAACCCAGGAAAATCTAGAAAAGTTGGGATGGGGGTTGCGCTCCGTCCATCCCAGCCCCTCTCGGCCGCTCCTCCCTCCTCACACGTCTCCCTGCTCCAGCGCGGGCCCTGCCCCGGGCTGCAGTCCTTCAGGGACAACCTGCTCCCGCCTGGGCTCTCCACGGCCGCAGCTCCTGCAGGAAAGATCCCCCTGCTGCGGCGTGGGGCCTCCCCGGGCTGCAGGGTGGGTCTCTGCTCCAGCGGGCTCTCTCCAGGGCTGCAGGGGATCCCTGCTCCGGGCCTGCAGCACCTCCTGCCCTCCTCCTCCTCCTCCTCCTCCGCCCTCGGGCTCCCTCTGCTGCTGCTCCCTCCTTGCCTTCCTCCTCCTCTGCCTGTGCCGCCTTTGGCCCTTGCTGGAACCTGGTTTCCCCCAGGCGCCCCCAGCTTGGCTGAGGGGCTGGGCTGTGTCCTGCGGTGGGGCCGCTGGAGCTGGCTGGGACCGGCTGGAAGCGGCTGTGTCTGGCACTTGGAACAGGTTGAATGTTCTTGCAGAGCTGAAAAGCTGTTGCCTCTTCTTATTCATGCAATAAGTATTTTGAAGAGAGTTGGTTTTTTTTTTCCCCTGGTCTAAACTTTTATGACTAGGACTAGAGGTTCCTCTAACCTTCCCTGAGTATTTTTAATCAAAAAGATGATGGATGTGTGGGAAAATGGAGATCTGGGAGCACAGAGAACTCTTGAAAATGTTCCCACCCTCCGGATCACCAGAACTGGAGATTTGAAAGGGAGTACTGGACAGTTAACCGGTTTTAAACAAGTCATAGCAGTACTGAAAAAGGTACTGGCTTCTTCAGAGGGGAGTGGATCAATGCATTTTGACAGTTAATACTTCTGGATCTTGTTCAATTCCACTTGTTTGAAATTTGATGGACATTTCTAAACAGAAGCCAGATTTGACATGATATTGTGAATCTCATTGTCTATTTTGGTTTCAGTCCTCTGTTAAGAAAGTCTGAGCAGTTATAACGATGATTAAAGTATATATATACACACATATACATTTATATATTCATACTAAACTAGTCTTACCCAACTGTACACAAACATACACTTTTGGTCGTGAATATTTTATCATATGCTTTTCACCTCAGAATGAAGGTTTGTTTCAAGTGTAGAAAAACAATTTCTATTGGAACTGTTCTTCTTGAAAATGAACTTGAGAGAGACTACTAAGAAATCCCTATGGCTGGTTTGTCTGTCAATGATAGATGACTGATGCAGAATTGGGGGCCACATTCTGATATAATTTACTCTCCACTGAAGCTGCTGGATTTACATCTAGTTACTCTGACAAAAATAAGATCAGAATCTATATCCAAATCCTCTTGGCAATGAATATTTTAGCCTTTTCAAAGATGCTTTTGAAGTTACACTGTTGTGTCTATTCAGTAAATAAAAGAGAAGTTCTTTATTCTATGTTGTCATTCTTGTCTTTCATATGATAGTCTTTTAAAAGAGAGGAATGAGGACAAGTAGCACCATCTTGCCAGGCTGCATTCCTGATACTTTCTTTTTCAGCTATAGAATAGATTTTGAAGAGCAACATATTTATTCTGATGTAAAAAGCAGCAAAATTACTGAGTGATCTTTCTAAGTATTCAAAACTTTGAATTTTGGAACATTAACAAGATACATAAAAATCAGACAGTGTTTTCTACAGAAGTTATCAATTTGAAAAGTAAATTGTCTGATGCAGTGTAGTAAGGTTCTAGTTTTCATTTTTATTTAAAAGATTCAAGTGAAAAAGCAATACAGTTTAATACAAAATGGCTCTAATGATTTATTTTCAGAGGATAATTTGTTTGCCAACTAAGCACAGGCGATCCTAAATAAATAGTCCCCCCTGCTCCAAATCATCTTGACACATTTAAATGTCTTTCCAGTTATAGATGGATATACATGAATAATGGCATGGAGACCCCAACATGATACTTTTTAATTAAAGGGCAATATTCCATACTCATTTGATAGTCAGTTTTTCTTTTTCTTTTTGCCTTTGTCAATGATTTCCTTGTTCAATCACCTAATCTTTGAAGTACCCAATTTCAGGTAGAGAGAGTAAAATTTGCACCTTTGAGAGATGAAGTTAACACCAAAATCTCTATTCAAGTAGTCAAATAGACTTTTTTGGAAGCTGGGCTTCATATTTGTACCTAAGGCCCTCTACTGAGAAGGTGTCCTTTTCTCTTAAATAGTAATACTTATTTCAGTCCTTAAATACTAAGCATTTTGGGAATGAGTATGTGGACATGTGACTTCTACTGCACCTCACAGTCATCAAGAACAGATCTCTCTTCTTTTTAAAAGGAACCAATTGGAAATAATTTTTAAAAGCTAATTGATCTCTTGTCTATAACGAGAAGTTACTGACCAGAGCAAAGCAAGTGCATAGGCAGCAAAGACCAGTAGTTTAGAGGATTTCAGAGCTTTTCTTTGTCAAGGATGATGATCCCCGAGTCTAAGTTCAATTTCCTTTTCTTTTATTATGTTGATACTTCAAGCTAGATCATAATTTCTCAAACTTCTTTTTTTTTTCTTTTCTTTTCTTCCCAATTCAAAAAAGCACCTAACCACCTGTCCTGGTTTCGGCTGGGACAGAGTTAACTCTCTTCTTAGTAGCTGGTACAGTGCTGGCTTTTGGATTTAGTGTGAGAATGATGTTGATAACACTCTGATGTTTTAGTTGTTGCTAAGTAGCGCTTATCTTAAGCCAAGGACTTTTCAGTTTCCCATGCTCTGCCAGCAAGCAGGTGTGCAAGGAGCTGGGAGGGAGCAGAGCCGGGGCAGCTGACCTGAACTAGTCCAAGGGGTATTCCATACCATGGAACGTCATGCCCAGTATATAAACGGGGGAGTTGGCCGGGAGGGGCGGAATCGTGGCTCTGGCATCGGTCAGTGGGTGGTGAGCAATTGCATTGTGCATCACTTGTCTTTTCTTGGGTTATATTTCTCTCTTTTTTTTTTGTTATATTCCTTTTCATTACTATTATTATTATTATATTTCATCATCATTATTGTTAGTATTATATTTTACTTTAGTTATTAAACTGATCTTATCTCAACCCACGAGTTCTATCTTCTTTCCTGATTCTCCTCCCCATCCCACTGGGAGTGGGGGGGGGGGTGGAGTGAGGGATTGACTGTGTGGTGCTTAGCTGCTGACTGGGGTTAAACCACGACACCACCTAAAAATATATTTATCTTTAACTATTTGTTATAGAACTAAAAGTCTGTAGACCATTTTGTGCACTGTGTTCATTCATAGGGATGTTATTCAAAACATTTTTTTTTGCCATCAAAAAAGAAAAAGAGGTCTGAGCTGCTACTACTTGATGTTTTTTTTTTTTTCTTTCCATGTGTATAAATATGTTCATATTTATATATGGACCGCCCTCTGCTCTCAGTGTGACTGCTCTCAGTTACTCCATGAGTAACACAATGACAAAAACAGAGTAGATGGTAACTCTTGAGACCTCCTCTTATGAATATTGCTCTGAATTGCTGCAATGAAATATGCTGCATAAAGCTCCACATTTGTTTTCAAATGTCTCTTATTCTAAAGAACACTGAAACAGGTAAAAATAAACCAAGTTAAGGGTTTTGTTCAGATCCTTTGAATGTCTCAACTTACATGACAGATGTGTCACAGCTGACAAAAAGGCTTGGTCTGAATTCTTATTTTGTGCGTGCAGCATTGTGTCAGTTGGACAGTATTAGCTTAGTCTTAACTCCACCACTCTTTTGTTTCCCCCCCCCCCCCGGGCTGTTTCAGGGTCAGTTTTGGGTCAAGGTTGGTTATATTTCCAAGAATTAGTTGCAAATAAGCGCAACTGGGAGAAATCGTATGACTTCCTCCTAGTGAACTGCAGCCCAGGAATCCCAGTGTGACAAAGTGCAAAGAGGTAGAATAAAAAATTCAGAGCTCCCTGGTTAGGATAGCATTCTTTGGATTGATTTGTGTATTCATAATCCTCTTTGGAGCTGAGTGAAGTGTGGCATATGTCTAATTGAGGAAGATAGAATGTGAAAGCTTTTTAAAGGGATTAAAATGATACACTAAAATGCTAGGAATTGCCACAAGCATAACTCATATTTGCAAGCATTATAATTTCACACACAAGTCCATACTTCCATGTGAGTGAAGGGAGTCAGCCCTGATCCTGCTTAGGAAGCTCTGATACATGTTTAGGACATCATCCTTCTGAGTCATGACAGGCCAGAAATGGTTCATAAGCAATATTATGTGAACCAATTGGAAAGTCCAGATTTTCAAAAGCTGAGAGTCACTGTATGAACATTCTTAGCCAATAAAAATAGCATGTTCCTTTGAGGACTTCTGCTTCGTTATTTTAATGTGTTCTCTCCAAGTTGTATCAATGTTTGTAATCATTTGACCCTGGCGAGATGCATATCAAGATGAGAGTTAAATATGGGAGGGATACTTCATTTTCTTTTGAAAATATACCGCTTAGATCTTTCTTCCTGACCGTTTTAAATGCTTCAGTAATGATGTTTACATAATTTTCTTTGGAAAATGAACAGAACAGACTTTTTTTTAATCTTTTTTCCCCCTGCTCTTCATCCTGAATTAAATAATTCTGCTTTCTCATTAGTAAGATGATACTTTTAGGCTATCCTCTTACCAATGCTTCTTAGTCTTCATTTATCCTCTTTCTGAACATTTAATCCTACATTTAAAAAAAAAATACCATGAAATTAATGGACATCATAGGAAACCTGTGCTTTTTAAAAATCCATCTCTTTCGCATGATAGAGTGTATCATAGGTCCTCTGATTTTAAGCAGATAGATTCAAATTATTATGGCCCTGGTTTCAATTTCATTTTTCTTTTTAGTTCCGTTCCTCAAATCTCCATATATGATACTGATTTAATTACTTGTTTTCTTCCTAAATTCCTTCCAGTTTGTCCATTATCTTTTTTTTCTCTCAGAAGGGAAAAGTCCAAGTATAGAGGCAAGAGGGTGCATGAACCACTGCTAAGGTTCCCCTTCATTATGATTTAGATCTTTAGATAGCTCATAGTTGCCTGCAACAGGCCATAGTAAAACGTGTTAGCGACCATTTTCTGTGTAGACTGAGATGTTTAAACAGATTAAAAAATGCCTAATAGAGCCTAAACCTAAACAGCAAGTTTGGATTTGATTCATTGCAATGGGTGGAGGAGTTCATTGTCACATATGCCAACAGCAGAATTGGGCAGGTTGTTTTGCGGGCAATTTCTCTACAGAAGGTCTGTATCTTCTGTTGCCTGCCTTTCTCACCAAGGAGGAACAACTTGTCTTCCTTCTGGCCTGTGCTGATCTAATCTCACCATTCACCTAAAATCGGTGGTGGAATTTGAAGTCCATCCTGTTCCCGATGATTAATTGCAAAAAAGAACAATTTCAGCCTTGAGATTTGAGGATCTGTCCATGTCTTCAAATTAAGACACTGCCAAGCTGTGACTTAAAAATTAGCTGTAGAATATCAGTCTGTGAGCTGCGGTTAGTCCACTTTATTAATCCCACTGTGTTCAGTGATGCAAGAAAAAGACAGGCTGACCAGACTTCTGTGACTGCTTTGTGTTGTGGATGTATGTAGCACAGAGAGAACTGCAGAGAAACATAGTTGTCTAAAGGAGGAGTGAGAAATTGAGGTGCAATTCACATTTTAAGAACCCTAGAGTATCTTTTTTGGCCTTCAGCTGTGGTACCAGAAGGGTATGGTCTTCCATGAGCCTTTCTCAGCACCCTGCGCATTAGATACCCCAGCTGTCTTAAAAAGGCACTAGGTTTAGCCTAGTGGATTGATCTTAAGAGTGGGCACAGTCCACTTTTAAATTATAGCTTAAGATGGAAGCCAAATCAATAAATTTCATGCTGAGTTCTATACCAGATTCACATTTAAATATACTGATGAACTAAAATCATAACATGGCCAATATATGTTTATTCCTTTTACTTTAGAAGGTCACTTTGAACTGTGTATTTTTATAAGAGCTTTTACAATGTGCACAACACACCAGAATGTTTGAATGTCCTTTATATGGGAACAATAACTATTAGAGCTGGGAAATACTTTCATGAGGAAATACTTCTTAGATAAAACTTTTTGGGAAAAGTTTTCAGGATCTTCATTTATATTTTTCAATTTCTCAACAAAAATACACAGACACACAAAACTAAAATTAACCAAGCTGTAATAAATACCCATATGTTGCTTAAGGACAAAAGAATATGGGAAAAGGGATTAAGGGGGAGAGAGAATTGTTGTGGGTTTTTTCCCCCCAAACAAACAAAAAATAAATAATATGCTTTAAATAACATTTCTATTGGTGTTTGTTTTTGAAAACCAAAACATTCAGATTTAAGGATAACATACTCTTTTGTAACAGGAAATTCACAGCAAGCAAATGATCTTATCTACTGTGTTTGATGTTTTTATCATCTTTAAACACAGCCTATAAGAGCAACATAACTGCAAACTTCTATGAAAACTCTGAGAGGTTTTGTCAATGAACTTAAATATTAACCATGATCATTTGAATTTTAGCTTATGAAATTTAAACTTAAGTAATCTTATTCTAGAAAGTATTTTGTTTTCCTATTTTAGTCATAAAAATAAGTCTAGGAAAGGAACTCAATAGTTTCCCAAGTTCCTCCTTGTTCCCTAAGGCAGGATGAACTGTACAAGTGCTATTCCTGACAGATGTTGTCTAACTTGTTCTTTAAGATGTCTAAGGAGAACTCCACAACATCCCCAGGGAATTTGTTTCACCATTTTACACTCCCTCTTAAAAGCTTTCCCAATGCCTATTCCTGAATCATTGCTTCTTCAATTTAACCTCAATGCTTCCTTTTCTATTCACTATAGGCACAGAAATCAGGATTTTTCTTCCTTTTGTAGCAACCTTCTGTAGCAACAGACATTTTGAGTCCATGTACATAGTGTCCATCCAGTCTTCTCTCCCTTAAGCTGAGCAGCTCCAGCCATTTCAGTCTTTTCTGGTTAGGAATGATTAATAGCTCCCTGGAAACTCCTGTCCAAAACTGATTCATGCCTAACTTGAAGAGTGAGGCCCAAACTGGAAAACATACTTCAGCTGAGAGCTAAGAACATGCCAGTAGTGGGAGATGTTACTCCCTTGCAGCTGTGTTCTCATTTGCGTCATCTAGTATTACTTCATGGACTGTTCATAGGTTAGAACCAGAGTTATGGGTGTTTATCAGCTTGTAAAATTGTTTAACTGTGTTTTCTTTTTTATTTAAATAATAGTTATGAGGAATTCAAGGAAAGAGAACTTTTTTTATTGGAACCAAAGAGGCTTTTTGACTAACTTAATTAATATCCAAGTTTTTGAGAGATCCTCTATTTCAGAGACTCTGAATACAGACATCTGAAATATAAGAGATCATAACATTTCTGAATATCAGTCTCCACCTTTTGCAAGGTTACATTTTTTCGTTCATTACATCAGTCATGGTGAACTTGAAGAAATGTTTGGCTTGCTGTAGTTTTGCATTCACTCTGTGGAGCTATAGCTATAAAACCATGTGCCTAGGAACCTTACCTTGCCTTGCAATAACCTGTAATAAAGACTAAGGAGTTACATAGATTTTATCTTTACATTCTCATTATTTGGATCATATGCATGCACCTCACATAGTTCTGGGGAAGTCCCTTCAATTTTGAAATACTAGCTCCCCCTTTGTAATGTTGGAGAAACAGAGCTCCAAATATAATCCTGTCATATTCACAACTGTGGAAAAGTTTCCATTCTTCCTTTGCTGTCCTGCATGTGCAGAAAAAGTTGTACAGCATCCATCTTATCTTTTTTAATAATTGTATTTTAAATTATGGTTATTTGTCAAATACTCTTAAACCTGTAGCTCCAGATCTATAAGTACCATGACCTGTCTCCACTGGAAAGGGCTGATGTAATTAGAAAAAGGCCTGTATCAATCACTGAGATAATGGGTGTTCTCTCTCTCCCTCTCTCTCTCTCTCATCATCAATTACCCTGATTATTTTAGACAAAATATCAGACAAACCTACCTTCTTTTAGCTACAGTGCTGCCATTGCTATTAATGGAATTTTAAATCTTCTGTTAGATGAAAGGTTCCTAGGGAGACTATTTTGCAACTGCCAATTAAGGAAAGTCTAATTTACGTAATCTCACAGAATTAGCAATGGATTTAATAAATGTGGTAAAAGTTGACATGCCTGTGTCCTGGTTTTGGCTGGGATAGAGTGAATTTTCTTCCTAGTAGGTGGTATAGTGTTATGTTTTGGATTTAGTATGAGAATAATGTTGATAACACACTGATGGTTTTAGTTGTTGCTAAGTAGTGTTTACCCTAAGTCAAGGACTTTTCAGCTTCTCATGCCCAGCCAGCAAGAAGGCTGGAAGGGCACAAGAAGCTGGGAGGGGACACCGCCAGGACAGCTGACCCAAACTGGCCAAAAGAATATTCCACACCATATAAGATCATGCTCAGTATATAAACTGGAGGGAGTTGGCCAGGAGGGGTGGATCACTGCTCAGGAATTAACAGGACATCGGTCGGTAAGTGGTGAGCAATTGCATTGTGCATCACTTGTTTTATATATTCTAATTCTTTTAGTATTGCTATTGTCATGTAGTATTATTATTATTACTATTATTATTATTTTCCTTTCTGTCCTATTAAACTGTCTTTATCTCAACCCACGAGTTTTACTTTTTTTTACCCATCCTACCGAGTAGCGGGGAGTGAGCAAGCGGCTGCGAGGTGCTTGGTTGCCAACTGGGGTTAAACCACAACAGCCTGGTATGGAGTAATTCTTCTGGAATTAGCTATCTGAATTAAAAGCGTTTCCCTTTTAGTCTCACTGTGACTTGTATTAAACACCATGCATCAAAATGCTAATGTAAGATTAAAATAGCCATTACTATTACTATTACTATTACTATTATTTCTAAAAATGCTTCTAAAGATGTTGAAAACACCAGGCCTAGAAAGGTACTGAATATCTCCTACTATCGACAAGAGATATGCTACTATCAGTAGTTACCAGAAATGACTCTTCAGCTAACATCTCTCATAAATTTGTCCTTAGAAGCTGATTCAACAAAACACAGCGGTATAATAAAACACCTGGTAGAACTTACTCTTTTGCACAATAATGACAAATTTAAATATAAATTCAAGCATGTTCTTAAGCATGCTTAAATTTAAGCATGTTTGTCCATGGAGAAACTGGTCTGACTTTTCAATTTGAAGCTGATGTAGCCCCGCTAGCATTAGTGAGAGAAAACAGGACTATGCTGAGCAGTTTTGATGATGCATGTCTTTGAGATCTTTGAGAACTGGGCTTTGCTGCAAGATAAAAAGGGAAAACCTATCGCCGGAAATTATCAGCTCTCGTGACTCTCAAAGGCCAAAGATTTCACTCTGGCTTTCCTGCATCAAGCCTGATCACTTACAGATAGATGCCTTACCATTTTTAAAGGAACATAAAACAAATGCCACGCAATTTCTGTAATGACTGTAGCACAGTGCAAAAATGCTTTGCCCCAAAGTTAACATGACTACAGTCTGGTGAAATAAAAATCCTTGTCAGTTCTTGCTTTAAAATGTGAGTAGATTTGAATATATGAGTACCAGAAATCTCACCAGAGTAGGTTTAAGCTCTAGTATATTCTGTGGGGCGAGCCCATGTAGACTAGCCATAGCAGGAGAGATAGCTTACCTGCAGGTAGCCCAGAAAATGAAGAAACAATTGTCCCCAGCAGTTCTTCTGACAGAAATGGTGTCTTCCAGGTGGATGAGGAGAAGAGGCTGCAACTTATCCATTTCTCTCTGAGTTCAAAACACTGTCAGTCATCAGGTATTTGCAGACCAAGAAAACAAAATGGTTAATGAGTTCTCACTCTCCTCACCCATACTTATTTATTTCATGGGAATGTCCTTAGGATTTGTATTGATTCTGGGAATATTTTCATAGAATGACAATATATAAACAAAGGCACAAGGAAACACTTTTTTTCAGATAGATTTTCCTTTTGCAGAGACCAGGTGAATAAACAAAAGTTTCCCTACATTTCTCTGGCTTGAGTTGTCAGCTCTTCAACAACAGCCAGACGATAGACACCGTTAGCCTGTCAGCCTGTGTCAACTCCAATGGTGAGCCAAAATGATCCTTTGATAATGATATAGGTTGATTCTTCACACTCTAAGGAGTACAAGTGTCCTACAGCTGCATCATTTTTCAAGAGTGATTTACTTATTGCTGAAGCAGTGCTTGACTTCGCTATTGTTCTTATCTTTTGAAAATGTTATGCATTAGTAGTACTCTTTTCAGGTATGCAGAGAAATGCAAAAGATAAAAAAACGCTTGCTGCAGAAGGCTTCTGAAACTCAACATTTCAACCTTTACCAGGCAAAGGCTGCTTATCTCTTCCTAATAATGAGAACATTTGTTATCAAACTGCACAAAGGCCACCTTATAAAACATACTGAAGATGTGTCAGAAATTTGCAATCTGTGGCTTGGCCTATTGACCTTATCCCACTTTGATGTTTTAAACATTTTCTCCAAGTTTAGTGCTACTGCTGGTGAATGGATTAATACAACACTATTTCTTATTTTGTTACTGCTAAATGTTAAATTTATTCATATGGCATATAATTACCTTCAAATAGAATTCAAAGCTGCTGAAGAAATGAAAGTCTCCTTTTGTCTCTCTCTCTTAAAATCTGTGTATATGTGTGTCTGTATATGTCTGCATGCGTTTCTGCAGTATCTGCCGCCATTTAATAGGCTATAAAAGCTCCAGCTTACTGTAATATACAGAAATAAGCCAAGGGGAAGTGTTCAGTGGTCTCAATCTAGTTCATAATGATATTTTCCATTGAAAAATTTATTAATAGCAGCTTCTCAGGATTACAGCACATCTGGAGTTTGGACTCATTTAGCAATTAATCTGAACTTCCCAGCTAGTCTTCATCTTACAAACAAGGGCAGTGGAAAACTCTGATTTGAACATCCCCTGGTAAAATTCATTGGGTTTGGGACTGTTGAGAACAGAGTCGGCTATAACCTTAAGTCTTGAAGGCAGAAGACATCTGCCTGGTGAAGTCATTCACTTACCAGAAAAGGGCATTTCTGATAAATTCTAGCTTGGCTTTTTGTTCACTCTCAGCACAGAAAGTGTTCTCGCCTACATTTTTATAATGGTTTATTAATGCACTTTGACTCTGGATGTTGGAGTGTTTTAATGTTGCTTGATCTGAGTGCCACTTTTGACACTTTTGATTATAATAGCATCCCACTTGATCATGTCTAATGTTCTCTGGGCTTAGCTGGCTCTACATTTTGAGTTCATTTCAATCCTATTTGTCCAACACATCAGGGGTACTTTTTTTTTTTTTTTTTTTTTTTTTCCATTAAGAGAGTTCCCTTGGCCTCCTTTGCTCAGAAGTTATTTATGGGAAGGTTCTTTCACCAATTCAGTTCTGAACACTGTTTCTGCACAAGAGCTGCCACCGAAAGCAAAGCTGAAGGGGAAGGCTGGAAGCTTCCAAAGAACCAAGAGGAATGTATGTGTCTTTTTACAGAACTCCCTCTTGACATCTCACTTTTTGTTCACTGACTTTAACAACCACATGGCTTTCCTTTGCATATTAATATGATACATTAACATAATTCATATTCTACTTTCTGTGTCATGACTACTTGACTGTATCTTTGTGAAATTCAACAGTGGGAAGAACCACAGAACACTAAGGGTATAAAAAATTTCCCAGTCATTTCTAAGGAAAAAACCTACCCTCACAAAAACTCCTAACAACCAGGAAATAAAAGAGAACTGAAAAACAGGGACTCTTTCCAAGACTGAGGATTATTTTGCATGAGATATCGGGAAACAAAGGCTTCATAAAGGAAGAAGGGCAGTATATCACACCTGATACAGAGGTGACAAGAACATAGAAGCAGAGATTTTCCTAACAGGTACATCACAGCGATGTCTTCCTGTCAGGAGCAAGAGACACTGCTTATGCTTGGACTTAGGCCCGAAAGACTAAGGGGGAAAAAACTGGACACTCTTCCCTGCCAGGCAAATAGACGGCTTATTGCAGTCCAGAACCCTGTAGGATGCATCCCAGCCCTCTAACCTAACCATCTATATCATAGAATCATAGCATCATAGAATCATAGAATCATAGAATGGTTTGGGTTGGAAGGGACCTTAAAGATCATCTAGTTCCAACCCCCCTGCCATTGGCAGGGACACCTTCCACTAGACCAGCTTGCTCAAAGCCCCATCCAACCTGGCCTTGAACACTTCCAGGGAGGGGGCATCCACAGCTTCTCTGGGCAACCTGTTCCAGTGCCTCACCACCCTCACAGTAAAGAATTTCTTCCTTACATCTCATCTAAATCTACCCTCTTCCAGTTTAAAGCCATTACCCCTTGTCCTATCACTACATGCCCTTGTAAGAAGTCCCTCTCCAGCTTTCTTGTAGGCCCCCTTTAAGTACCGGAAGGCTGCTACAAGGTGTCCCCGGAGCCTTCTCTTCTCCAGGCTGAACAACCCCAACTCTCTCAGCCTGTCTTCAGAGGAGAGCTGCTCCAGCCCTCTGATCATCTTTGTGGCCCTCCTCTGGACTCGCCCCAACAGGTCCATGTCCTTCTTATGTTGGGGGTCCCAGAGCTGAACTCAGGACTCCAGGTGGGGTGTCATGAGAGCGGAGTAGAAGGGGAGAATCACCTCCCTTGACCTGCTGGCCATGCTTCTTTTGATGCAGCCCAGGATACAGTTGGCTTTGTGGGCTGCAAATCTACTTTGCCAGGTCATGTTGAGCTTCTCGTCAACCAACACCCCCAAGTCCTTCTCCACAGGGCTGTTCTCAATCTATTCTCCACCCAGCCTGTATTTGTGCTTGGGATTGCCCTGACCCAGGTGCAGGACCTTGCACTTGGCCTTGTTGAACTTCATGAAGTTCCCACGGGCCCACCTCTCAAGCCTGTCAAGGTCCCTCTGGATGGCATCCCTTCCCTCCAGCATGTCAACTGCACCACACAGCTTGGTGTCATCAGCAAACTTGCTGAGGGTGCATTCAATCCCACTGTCCCTGTTGCCAACAAAGATGTTAAACAGTGCTGGTCCCAATACCGACCCCTGAGGCACGCCACTCGTGACTGGTCTCCACTTGGACATCGAGTTGTTGACTGCAACTCTTCGAATGGGACCATCCAGCCAATTCCTTATCCACCAAGTGGTCCATCCGTCAAATCCATGTCTCTCCAATTTAGAGACAAGGATGTTGTGTGGGACAGTGTCAAATGCTTTGCACAAGTCCAGGTAGATGACATCAGTTGCTCTTTCCTTATCCGCCAACGCTGTAACTCTATTGTAGGATTGTCTTTTAAAGAGATATGGGGAGGGCAAGGAGAAAGAAATTAATGGTTTCTAAACGGGCAGGAGAGCAGGGTATACTTTGTTTTGGGTAAAAAAAAAGAAGTAAAAAAAAGGATTCTGTTAGAAGGACTACAAAATTAATCAAATTCCATATAGTGGCAAATGAAACTTGTCACCTTTAAACATGTGAAAATAATCTAAGAGTGTCAAGTCACATTAAAAGCTATCCCATGAAACAACTTTGAGTTTAGAGAAATGGATCAATAGAGAGAAGAAAGGCAAGAAAATTCGAAGCCATGCTGTGAGACAGCCAGAGAGAACCTTGCCTTGTGAACTGTACTGCATCAGCAAGACAGGATCAGATGCTAGCAAGTTGCACTTCCAAAAGGGATTAAATCAATGTGATTTGATCAGTCCTTTGAACTTTTTGAGGTCCTCCTGCCTTCTCTTAAAAAATTGTCCACATCACAGGAATGATGGATCCATTTGTTCTGATGAATTTGACATTGCTGTGTTCCAGCATTAAACCTCCTTACCATGCTAAAGTGTAGGCTGGGGCAAACCTTTTGTTCCCTTGAACAGAAAAAGGAAGGACCATACTGCAGCTCCAAACCAGTCCATGTAAAGTTGTGAGGAGAGGTGACAGTGGAAAGCAGGAGGAGATAAAAATTAGTCACAACATGGGACAGACAGTTGATTCCACTTGGCAGCTCATATGGGGCTGTCATACACAAGCACTGTACAACACTAGTATTGTGGAGCTAAGGATGTGAGGGGCTTTGATGTATCTCTATGAAGCAACGGGTTCTTCCCCCAGGCAAGTGAGCACAGAGGTGAAAGAGTGTTTCTAAGGGTCTCCATTCTCTTTGCAAACTAGTCTGTCTTTGTTTCCTCAGGCTGCCCAGTGAAACCTGCTTCATCAGAGCACTCACGCATGAGGCTTTCCACAGATTATTCTTGTGACTGTTTCTCCCTTCAGGTTTTCCAGTTCAAAGATGAACTGAAATTAAAAGATCAACATACAGTAAATTTTCCTTTTGGTTTGAAGACAGGATTAAAAGTCTACTAAAGAATTAGACCTGTCCTTAAACACCTTTGATCTCCACTGTCCTCTTCAGTTTTTAGGTGGCCCAGAAAACAATGTTCATAGCTTAAGCTGCCTCTTGCTGAGTGAGAAAGCGTTTTGGCACCACAACAGCACATTAATTTACCACCATATTTTCTAGCTTTGCTATTTGCAATAATACGGTAAAATAGTGCAATATGCAGTAGCCTGTGTCCTTTGGAAACATTATTCAGTTAGTTCCACTAATGGTTTGTGCTACTCCCTAATGAATGCTGTATCTTCTGGATGCATTCACCATCTAAAATACGTCACCGTTTCATTCTGGCAAGGGAGACTCTGAAAGGCTGACATTGTTTTAAACAGTTAGCTCTGTGGGCAGCAAAGTTTTGCAGGACCCAGTTCCCTCTGGTTTGGGTTTACTATGTGTCTGATGAGCTTTTTCTGAAAATGGGAGTTCTTATTTTCTTCCTCTCAGATGGGTTCCGTGCAGAGTGGAACAAAGCTGAGGTACAGCCAAGACCTTCCTCAGGGAAAGTGTGAATTTGAGTCTCCTCTCCACAGCAGTTTATTTTTGCAAGATATGTAGGAATATAGTATGTTGGGGGACTTCGACTCTGGCTGCATTTGGCAGAAATTAGACAAGATGATCAGAAGTTGTTAGGGACTGAAGCAGAAACAGCATGGGTCTGGTTTCCTTAGGAAACCAGTCTAAAAATTTCTTTGAATTGTATTTTCATTAAAGCTGTACATTAGACTATCCTAGCATGGGAATGAACTTGTTTTCAGAACATCTTGTAGTGCAATGTTTTCAGACAGAATATATGATCCTCCTCACAGTCCTCTTCACTCACTGGTTTAGGATCACTATAAATAAGTGTATTGGGTCTGGCTGAGATGGAGTTAATTTTCCCCATAGCAGCCCTCTTAGTGCTGTGCTTTGTATTGGTAGCTAGAAAGGTGTTGATAACACACCAGTGTTTTGGCTACTGCTGAGCAGTGCTCGCATAGCATCAAGGCTGTCTCTCCAACATTTCTCCCCTCACCCAGGGGGTGGGCAAGGTCTTGGGAGCAGACATAGCCAGGACAGCTGACCCAAAATGACCAAAGGTGATATTCAATACCATATGGCTTCTGCTGAGCAATAAAAGTTAAGAGAAAGGAGGAGGAAGGGGGGCATTCGTTATTACGACGCTTGTCTTCCAGAGGAACCTCTACGCATACGGAAGCCCTACTTCCCGGGAAGTGGCTGGACATCGCCCACTGATGGTAAGTAGAGAATAAACCTTTTGTTTTCCTTTGCTTCCATGCACAGCCTTTGCTTTTGCTTTATTAAACTGCCTTTATCTTGACCCACAAGTTTTTTTCCATCTTATTTTCTCCCCACCCTGTCCTGCTGAGGAGGGGAGTGGTAGAGTGGCTTGGTGGGCACCTGGCATCCAGCCAAGGTCAAGCCATCACAGTAACTGAAAAGTAAGGTAGATATAAAGTAACCTTTACAGAGTCCAATCAGAATTGGCCTTCCCTCTACTCCCATTTTATTTTAGATGTCATAGAATGGAAGGTCAAGCTATGTTTTAAATCAGGATGTAGCTGTGGGTATGTCATGTATCAGAAGAAAAAGCACAAGAAAAATGACAATAAGAAAAAGCTTCAGAATATTATGCCTGTTACATGCATGGTTAGATATCTTAAATGTGATATACAGAAACACAATGCAAAGACACACAAGCAGGACGTCTACTTACAGGGTTCAAGTTTTGACCAAATAAATAAACCTGTTAGTAATCATAGTTTTATTGAGATGTTGTCTTGGAAACATATTGGCTTCTGACAAATAAAACCACTTGTAGTGGGTTTGTAATCTGGACCAGACATTTGTTAAGTAGAAGCATTAAGTGTCTTTCATGTCAGGTGAAATAGTCAAGTACCTGAATTACTACTGGCCTATAGGAATATACTCCTCCGCTCCCCCTCCCTTCCCTTCCCTTCCCTTCCCTTCCCTTCCCTTCCCTTCCCTTCCCTTCCCTTCCCTTCCCCTCCCCTCCCTTCCCTTCCCTTCCTTTCCCTTTTCTTTCCTTAAAGGAAAATAAGAACAGCTTGGCAGAATTTTTTAAGTATCTTGGAAGGGAATAAATATGAAGAACACAAATTACTTGATATAATTAAACAAGTAAAAACAGCAGAGAAAAGAGTGCAGCAGATGAACATTCTCCTTGTCCCCATTATTACAAGATTTGCAAAGGCACTTAATTCAGCTTTTTTTAAAAAACATAGTACTGAGAATTCTGCTCTTAAAAATATAGTTTAAAAAAAAAAGGAATTTTTTATTAGCTCTTAAAATATTACAGGGAAAAGTACATAATTCAGAAATTACACAAGAGACACCATACGGACCTTGAAAACCTTGTGTTGAGAGAACACTTTTCTTATTACCCAAATTTCTCAGCAATGTACCATCAAGAGCCAGGATGAGGTCCTTTCTCTCCTCCTCGTGTAATGACTATGGAACTTGGACATTGTCTCCAGTATTTCCCTGTAAGTCCCATGTCCAATGTAGGCAGGGCAGAGGACACAACCAAGTTGTGGCCCAAACACAGCAGACCTGTCTCACAAGTGTAGATCACATGGGCAGGATTGCTTGCTTAAATTACACCTAAAAGCCTCAAGCAAAAACAGATTAAAGCAAGATATAACACCAAGGAACCGAAAATCAGAAGAGACAGAACATCATCCCCATTTTACAGTCTGAAGGCAAAGAAATTAAATTGTGGTGAAATGAGGGCAGAGAGGATACCTTTGGCAGAGGTAGAAATAAATTCACAGATCACTTTCTTAAGCATTAGATTAGCCTTTCCTCCTGGCTTTTGCTTAAACCCATTTGACAGCAACTGACTCAATTATTTTTGTGATTAATTTCCTGGATATATAGCCTTTTTTTCATTTATTTCCTTGTTTGTGTACTGTTTTCAGACCAATCCCAGTGTCTATAAATGTATTTTTATTAGTATTACATGAATAGTTTTGTTGAATAATGTTGAGGGAGTAGATGATAATTTAGTATGATATAATTAAGAAAAGGTAGGAGTTATCAACCCAGCACAAGATAGTGTTGCCTTCTTTCTGGGGAGGTTCATTTCGAAATGTTAAAACTAAATGAAAGGCAAAGAATAAATGCTTCCATTATGTATGGATCCCTTTCTTTACGTATGTCTTTAGGTATGCACGTATGTACATAAGTATCACTGTCTATTCATCAAACGTATGAGAACCCATCCCTTAATTGTCCTAGCTGCTCAAAACATGTGGCTAGCAGATTCTTATTTAAACAAAGTCATATTGCCGAGCTGTACAGCATATCAATTGATGGCTGTGCAAAAGCATGGTGGTGGAACAAGTAGTTTGCACTAGCACATATACTAACTTGCACTTGATAGGTTCAAGTTTCCCATGATAACCTGCAGTAATACTTTGTTTTCTTTGAGGATCCTTGAAAAATACAAAAGAACACCTAACTTGGATGAATGTCTTACACATTTCTTAAGGTCCCTGCCAGCTAAGGATGTATCCATGGAATATTTGGTCATCAAACACAAAGCTGAATGGAGAAAAATATTTACCTTCTTTATCCTCCAAATAAGAAAAAAAAGATTACAGGGCAAGAATTAATCAATTGAGATTATACTAAATTAGACTTCAAACTAATTTCTTTGCACAGGAGGCTGATAGCACTGATCTGTTGTAGTCAACTGTGAGGTTGTAAGGGGTGTGTACACACCTTGGCAAGGTGTCACCACGCTCTTGTAAAGTCCTTTTTATTATTTCCAGTGCAAAACTTTTCCTTCCTGCCTTATTTCCTTCCTGCATGCCCTCCAGCCTTTCAGCCTTTTCTTCCTGCCTTAACACCTTTTTTCTCTCTTTCTTTCTTTTTTTCTTTTATTTTCTTTTTATTTCCTTCCTTCCTTCCTTCCTTCCTTTCTTCCTTCCTTCCTTCCTTCCTCCCCCTTCTCTCTCTCCCCAGCAGCAGGGAATATCATAGTCTGCGGGTGTTGCCAGTGCCAGCTCTATCTAAATGTGGACGGTGTTTGCACCAACTGACTGTGCCTGTCACACCAGTTAGCAGAGGGAGCACATCCAGCCCACTCAGTTCAGTTCTAAAGGCAAAGGAGGTCTCCACAGTGTGGGCAAATAGTTACCCTGGCTGACTCCCACTCAGAGCCTCAGTTAACTAGCAGCAGCTTCAGGACATTAAATTTACTTGCCACCTATGACAAAAAAGCAAAGCTGCAGTAAGCAAGACTGAACAGTTCCTGCACATCGCTATCAAGGAAGGTAGGAGCTGGTGCTGTTTAGTGGGTAAGTGGGTACAGATCCCAGTGTTGTGCTATTCCTTGACATTTTTAGAATGGGACCTTCCCCTCTCTTCCTAGGTTCCTGGATGTTGTGCAGAACCAATCTCTGCCATCTTGTCAGAGGAGCTGTGTAGTCTACTGTAGACAATGGATCCTGCTCCACCTTTCCTCCTACATGCTGCAGTCTAGTTTATGATATCTTAAAAACAAGTAATGCATCATTTGTTACAAGGACTTTATTTTTCCTCAGTTTCTTGCCTGGCAGCTCTCAGGCAGGTTTTTGGGAGTCAACAGCACTATCTAGTAGCAGTGCCTCTCACTAGTTATGTAAAGCACTGTACT
Organism: Gymnogyps californianus; assembly: GCF_018139145.2. NCBI lineage: Eukaryota > Metazoa > Chordata > Aves > Accipitriformes > Cathartidae > Gymnogyps > Gymnogyps californianus. Next base: position 6,937,067 of record NC_059472.1, on the reverse strand, counting down.
GCAATGTAAAGCAATTTACTTCACACTGTTCTGCAAAAGACATGGGGGAATTTCCATCTATGATGAAAAAATAAAAAAAAAAAGAATCTGGGGAGGACAAAGAAGCCACCATGAGACTTTGCTCATCAACAAGTCAATATGAAATACCTAAACCACAAAACTTGCTGTTCAAGCTAGCAGAGAACAGACACCTTCCAAGTTTACCAGCAAGACATACTGAAGCACAGATCAAAACACGTCCATAAACTGATGAGGTTCTTCCATAAACTGATGAGGTTCTTTAGATGTGAGGATAATCCTAAGGTATAGCCATTGAATCCACTGTGATCCAAAGAGTAATATCTGAAATACCACAATGGATAAGTTAAGATGGCTTTTTGAATAAATCAGGAAGAATTTTGAAGAGCATTTGTAATATCAAGAGTTTCAAAAAAAGTTGCAAAGATGTAGTTTTAAGAAATAGCCAAGATTTTTCTTTTTAATAGTCAGAATTTTTACTTGGGGCGTCATGTGGGCATAAAACAGATAAATCCATTGGAAAAAAAAAGGCTTTTGGGAGTGTATGATCACTGCCAAATGTCTCGGTGTTTGTGCTATTTTTGGCTATATGATGGAAGATTCATTCCAGTTACATATATCATCGTCAATCGGTTTGATTTTAACCCCCCAAAATATGAAAAGGGTTTCAGCACCAGCAGCTGAGAAAAAACTACTTCACAATAGAAGGAAATAGCAAAAAAAAGTCCTTAGGCATTTTTTTTGCTGTTTTATTAAATTTCTTTAGTACCTCTTCAGCGAAAAATAATAATCTTCATTGCATGTCATAAACTACTGGTGAAGCTACCGAGGACAAAGATAGCCATTTCATTGCTGGTAGTAGCCAGAATACATAAATGATGCTATATTTAATTTTAAAAGTAATTATATATGTGTACAGAACGGGTTCTACTTATGCATAGGAAAATATTTAAGGGGGAAATTATTGCTGTGTCCCCATTTGATGCCTTTCCCAGAACAGCTAACAGCTCCAGAAACAAAATTCCGTTTGCTAAATAATTACGAACTTTAGGGATGGTTACATTAAATAACCAAAAGGCAATTCAGACCTTTCTAATTCAGGAAACTGAAGCTGTCTTTAAAGAATAGCTGTCTCCTATGGGTAAAAGGTAGTAATGAAATTATATCATTAGCACAAAGATTAATATGATTTCAAGAAGATATTCTTGGCCATCAGCTTAATATAAAGACATAGAACTGGAAAGTAATCATCTGACTCCAGAAATAACTACTGGTTTTGTCAGAAACTATAATGTCAGCCATGGAATTGAATGACAAAGTCTTGGAGAAAGCTAAATGCAGAAACAACAAAGCTATGTATTTTGTAGTGGCTGATGATTTCTTTCCATGGCCAGAAGTGATACACATGACAACAATCTGATGTAGAAAAAGCAATTTGAAGGGATTTGTAAAACACATTTCTTCAGGTTACTTGGTGAGTTTGTCTCAGCTAAATGCTCATAGTTTATTTCTGAGGAGTTCTCAACATTACTACAGTAATATTTAGTCAAACATGGGGGCAGCTACCTACCACACACCCCCAAATGCGTGGGCAGAACAGTCTGTGCTGACAGTAAGATAAGCAATAGCGAAAAAGGAGAAAACCTTGCTGTTTGTACATAGGCCAGCTCCTCATATTATTATTGCAAAGACTGGAGAGTATATATCCCTAAATTTTGTTTTACTGTATAGGTTAAACACTGCTTGTTCATAATTACAAGAAAAGGAAACAGGAAGAGGATAGGGGAAAGCAAAAATCTAAATCTTTAACACATTTCAGAGAAGTCAAAGGGGAAGCGATTAAGAGACCAAATAATCATCTGATTTTAAGTAAAAGCTCAATATGGGTGCTCCTTCCACCTTTGAAATTAAAATAAATGGCTATGGTTTTCAAAGACAAAAGTTCTTTCCTGGGGAAATGCTGTCCAACTGGTAGTAATAAGGGTTGAAAGAAAAAATGACAGTTGTTCTTCCTGAAGGAGCAGCACTAATGAAAACAGGTTCATGGAATGTGTATAATACTAACCATGTGATTACTGGGGTTTTAGTGGTTATGTCTGAGGAATGTTTTAGTGGTTATATTTAAGGAGCATTTGGGAAATGATACGCTACATGAGAAAGCTTAGTTATTGCTTTACATCCTGCATAGCTACCAATGTTCTACTTGTAGACAATTGAGCTCTACAAAACCATACGATCAGGAGAATTTATTTGCTTTCTGATATCTTTGAACATCCCTGAAACATTTTAAAGTTTGTTTGTGGGTTTTTTTCCTAAATTTTATTTTGTATAAATAGAAATATGGAAGTCACTGCTCTGCATTCCAAGCAAGTAAAGTGTTGTTATTTTATTATGTCACTGCTTCTCTGCATATTGCAAAACCGTAACACTATGTAGAGTAAGTTACCTTTATTTATGACATCATGGGCTTGCTGTTAATTCAATCAACAGAGAAGTTGGTAAATAAGGTACTTAGCTGCCTACCCTCCTTATAGATTTATCAGCCTTATTTAAGGCAATTGAGCTGCTAAGCTGGGGGTTGTTTCTACAGAGACCTGCTCTGTTCAAAATGAGACATACAAGCTAAATTTCTCAAAGCAGCCAACTTGTGAGTTTGAAATGCACTTATGAACTTTATGGGAAAATGCACAGCTACACTATAAATTTTTTTGAAAGGTGAAAGCAGAAACTCGTGCATATGATAAGATAGTGTTAGGAGAGCCCTCATATTAGATTTTTGCCTGGGTGTTTGAAGTCAAATGCAGTCTGATCTTTACCTCTAAGTCAGATTTATATTTACCTCTTAAACGTTCATTTTTTCCCTGCTGTTTTTCAAATATCATCACTTGCCTTTACCCCATCCAAGAGCTGTGTGTGCGTATGAGTGACACAAGCCATTAGTCTGATCTACAAAGACTGTTACATCTGGAGAAAAAAAAAGAAAAAAAAAAAAAAGAAAGCAGTTTCATTTGGTCTGGGTGATTTTATGTTAGTTTCCTCGAACACGTTAGCACTGGTTCTCTTGGAATGGGCTCAGGCATTCCCTTTAACTCTGTTCTTACCAAACAAGTTATTTCAAGAAGTTTAAAAGAGTCCTGCTGGGAAGAAGAGGAGCACAGAAAATAAAAAAAACCAAACAACAAAATGTGCTTAATTTACAGTATTTTCATCTTGAGAAGGCTGTCAGATATTTCACCTAATCATCTAACAAAGTGCCTTCATAACTGTTCTGCGTAACAGAGTTGAGCTGATGGCATTATGGGAGTCTTAAATCAGGTTTTCATTGTTTTAGTCGGTCTGAATTGGTGCCTAGATGTTATTAGAGTCTAGTTCCTTGTGTGTTATAAACAAAGATCAGAACTGTGCAAAACTCAGCCTTCACAGCATTTATACAAAGATTTTCTTTGCTTTCCTTATTTGTGGATTCTCTGCTTCCCCAGATTTGCTTTCTGTCTGACATTTCAATTAGGCTAGAAGTGGTAGGATAATCACTACAGTAGCTGGGAAAAAGGACCCTTTCACCCCCTTAGGGGTCAACAGTGTGTTCAAGACCATAAACACAGAAACTATAAGCATCAGAGAGGACTGAACCAAGTCTCATCTATTTCAGCTAAGGAAATGACATGGCCACTGAGAACTTGTAGATGACTGTATCAATTGCTATGGGCATCCAAGAGATAAAGGTATGATCACATTTCCCAGGCCTATTAGGTCTATTTGGAAATTTTCAGTAGAGACCGGGTGGGCTTTTTCTTTTTCAAGAAAATTGTGTTTTTCAGGAATTGTGTTTTTGTTGGTCAGAAGGGTGACTTTCCTTCAAAAATTCCAACTTTTCATCAAAGCACACCCAGTTCATCTAACCTGAAAGAATTTTGGGGAAAGAAAAAAATTGTCCTGGGAGGAGAAAGAGAGGCTGACAGATAATGAAATATTTTCCTCAGAAAATTAAGATTAAGGGGGAAAAAAAAATCTTCCTTTTCTCACTTGCCTCTTGCTCACACATTAGAGTATAACTCCCAGCTCATTCTCTCTCCATATCCCAGGATCTCATTTATTTGCAGTGGTGCCCTGCGGATGGCCTCCAGCTCTGGGACTCCTCCATCCAATGCAAAGCCCAGTGGATTGGCCTGATTTGTGTCTGCTCAGGCTCACCTGGTTCTGAGAGAAGTAAACCCACAGTAGGAGAAAGAGGCTGTGGTTTTATATCACAGATAAAAATTCAGATACTTGCAAGCCCCTTCTTCAAAGAATCATGCTAGAGAGTGCACTCTCCAGGTCCTGCCCAGAAAGGTGTCTTTCACAAAGCCCTTCATATTCCCATCACCTGGTGGATAGTATCTCATCCAATGGGAGAGAATCAATTTGGGAGATCTGGGGAGACTGGATATATTAGTGCTATATGACACCTTTATTCTTATCTAGAGCTGAAGAAAAGATAGGCCGCGATATCCTTTGAAGTAACACTGTCAAGATTTAAGAAAAGGTATTTATAAAAAAGTTAAATTTGTTGGAGCAGGGACCATCTGTTTGATGTATGTTTATGGAGCACCTACTATGATGAGTTGCCTGTCTGCTGCTTAATATCTTGCATTCTTGTGATTTTAATAGCAGTTAATTGTAATAATTTGTACCTTATCTGAAAAGTGAGATGCCTTGGGAATTTAGTTAGGGGAAAAAGCTAAAGCATATTAAAACAACAACAGCAACGCACAAACAATTATAGGAGGAAAAATTGAGAAGCTCAGTTCATCAGAAACTCTCCCCTGAGCAGCACAGTTGTGTTTTGTTTTGGTTTTTTTTTAATGAAAAGACAGATGCAAACCCACAATGGAAATGGAATGGACTTAGAAAATAAGTGATATCTGGATGAGACTATCTTTCCAGTTGCATTATGGCAAAGCAAAGAAAATCAGCTGACCTTAATGGACAAGAATAACATTTCATATCTTATTTTTGCAAAAAATACATTTTGCCATCACAAATTTCCAGAATTTACCTACATACATATGTTTGTACTACCTAGATAGAGAGAGAGAGAGAGATTGTACTAAGTTAAGAAAATGCATTGTGTTGGGAAAAAAAGCTTTTCACCACTTAAACTCCTTTATCTTTACTGTGGTCACATCTCCACAGCCTTCAGTAATGTTTGAAAATACAGGGTCGTATCAACTGCTCCCTGAAATCAATGAGAGCCATCTTCAATTACAGTAAAAATTACCTTCACAGGCCACTTGCCATTTAAAACTTAGAGGTTTTGTAATAACAAAGCTGAGGCAAAATCTTTCGCTCACGTAAAACAGTTTCAGAGAAAGAAAAGAAGAAGGGGGGGGGGGAAAAGATGTTTCTGTGTTGGGTTTTATATTTTCCTCCCAAACCCTAATCCAAAAAAATAGTGAAAACCATAAAATAGTTAAAATTTCCAGTGGAAACAAAAGCCATGTTATTTTATCATCTCTAGTGCCACTGATTTAAATGTCTATCCGTGTATCATTATTTATTTTGAAGTAAATGGATAGAAAGTGTGAAGCATCCAACTGAGACTACAAATGCTGGGCCAAATCCTGTTTAGTCACACCAACAGGTTTATCTGAAAACAAGTTTCAGATCTTTTTGAGAGAGAAAAAATGGCAGGTTTACATGCACTTATCGTGCATGTTAAAATTTTTTTTTACTTTGCAGATTTTTTTGTATTGCATTAAGTTACTTATTATTTTTGTCATTTCTGATTAAAATAGCAGTTCCAGCATATTCCAGTTCTAAAAGTGTTGGGGGCAAGCAGTTGAACTAGTAAAGTTTCCAATTCAGTACAAGTTCTGCTTCTGATTCAACTGTAATGACAATAATCCTAATTCAATTCCCATTTGAGTACAACTAAACTTCGCAATAATAGTGTGGGTTTAGTTCCAATATAAGAAAAAATACCATTTATTGGTCTGAACTCTTTCTGACTCCCTGGCTGTGAGGAGCAGTGTATCAAAGATGGTGAAACACTGAGGGACTGTGGCAAGAGCAAGACCTCATGAGTTCTGAAAATAACCAAATAGCTGTTTTCCCTGAGCAGCATCAATGCAGGAGAACATATGAATTCAGAGAGATCCTTAGAGCGGGAACATAGGCAGCACATAAAACTAGAACTAGGCTTATAAACTGGTGCATTGTATCAGGAAGGCAGCAGAAAAACTTTATGTAGACTCTTTAAATTCAAGTAGAGCTGAAACTGCAATTGGCCAGCTCCCAAAGCACCTGATAAACAAAATGAGGAAACAACAGCAACAAACCCCACCCACCTTTCTTGGCCATCAGAAGCACATCAGAAACAAAAGAATAGTCATCATTCCATCTGTTACGACCCAGACCGGACAGACCAGAGGGTCGTAGAGGTTCTGGGATCCCCCCAGGCTAAATTAAGGTGAAATGACACCAAACGATCACTTGGAATGCTTTATTTGAACAACCCAAACTCTGGAAGGCGTAAGGGTGGGCAGCGTGGGTTGCAGCAAAACGTTCACAAGAAGAGAGGAAAGAGAGAAAGAATCAAAAAAAAGAAAGAGGGGGAAAAGAAAAGAGACAGTCACCACCCTTGGATCCCGCGGCGTCGGCAACGAGCGCGGCAATCCTCTGGTGATGGGTGCGCGCAGCATGGCTCTTTGCAGTTGTGTCTTTTATAGTCTAAATCTCCGCCCACAGTCACGGCTCTTGAAGACTTATATGGGTTCATTCCAGACAGTTCTCAACATATATGGTAGTGTTCCAGAGGGTTCTTTATCTACTGAGCATGTGCGGCTTATTGGGGTGGTGGTCTTAGGGACTTTCCAAGGAGCTACAGCCCCCGCCTCAGATAAGCTTTGTGTGGCCTCTGGCCATATGGGTGGGTTCCCAGGCTGGGTCTGCCAGAACAGGGACTGCACACCCTCCGGTACCCCCCCTGTGTCCATGCCAGCCAACTTCTTGCTGATGGCCCTCTTTGTTATGCAGACCATACCTTGGTTGCTACAATGTTTGAGACATTGACAGACATTAACTCTTTCAGTCCCACACACCATCCAATAAAGGCAGCTTTTTTTATACATACACTGTCCACTATAATATCATATAAAACATTCACACCTATATTTAGGCGTTCTGAGGAATACTGTTGAATTTAAACTCATTTGGGCAGATGGAATTAAGAAGTTGCTAAAATGCTATCATTATTTGGTTGATAGATTCTTTAAAAGGCTCCTGCCTGCCCATGGAAAAGAGGTCAATTTAGAAATGAAAGCAAATAAACAAAAGAGTGAAATCATAGTTGGCTTAATGAACATTTCAGAGATACTTTATTACAACGGATCTAGTTCTCATGATTTTCTCTCTAGGTGCTGTTATTCTTGAATAAGCAACCTTTAATTTCCTTCCAAGGCTTTTAAAGGAGGATGCTCTCTCCCTCCCTTTGTTTAAAGGATTGTAATTTCATTATAGCCTAATGCATTTAGTGATTACAGTCACTTAAAACATCCTACGGAAAACACTCACTGTACACTTGGTGACTTGAATGATGGTCATTTAAATCCAGAACATATCTTTTTTCGTCCTTTGAATACCTGAGACACAGTCCAAGCGTAACAGACACATAGAGCACCCAAACTTAACCTAAACTTAACCTAATACCTTATATTGTCATTACTTATGATGACTTATTTTAAACAGATGACTTTTTTTGCAGTGGTTCCCAGCCTACCAGGCATTTCTGAATGATATCAGAAACTCAGATCTAGACTTTGTAACTATGGTTGCAGATTTTGAGGAGAGTGATTTGGAACAGATTTTTCAACACTGTCTTTCAAAAATGCTGCTTAATTTCTCTCCAAGTATCTGCCAAATAGCTGGCTGAGGGTCTGACTCCAGGCTCTGCTCTTGTGCAGACTTCCAACATAATGCTGGGGCAAGCTGTTGTGCTCTGTTCCCAATCTCCAGTTAATGGCTCTGTTCTGTTTCATTCCTGTTCTGGAGACAGAAACCGTTAACTTTATTAGGTGCTCAAATATTGTGCTAACAAGGACCAATAAACACTTCAGTTTTAGCACTATGCGAGACTAGCAGGTCAAATAATGACAGAGGATGGTAACCCTTTTTCATGTCTATACATGGCTAGAGGATTGAAAGAAATGCTTTCCATAGACATCCCTCATGCTATGTAATCCTGATTAGCAGGTGAAGCATGTCCCTGAAGATGCCGCAATGAAGAACATAGCCAACGTGACATCATGTAAAAGCCAATCGTCCTTTCTCTCAGTCCTATTTCAAAAGAGATGGGCTCATGTACAAAGAACATTTCTCTGTGTGAAGCAAAGCCGTTCTCTTGGCCTGTGATTTATGAGGCCTTATAAGCTTTTCTTTTTTTTTCCTTAAAAATGAAAGTGTATTCTTGTAAAGTTATCAAAATGAAGAGAGTTCATACAATTTGCAAAGCACAAGCAATGTTCTGGTTTTGTGCAATCACTTTCATCTTACAAGCTCTCCCTGAGGTGTGAGTGATGAAGGCAACCAACCCAGTTCAGTTCTGAGATCATCTTGGAAAGGAGGGGGAACAAGACTCACAAATGGATGCGGTTGCTTTAGGGCCTGAACTGCAGTTTTCAGAAGCTGCAACTCATTCTGTGAGGCATCAAAGCCTGTTGTTACATACTTTTTAAGCACTAGAATTTCCTCTGTCTGAGGTATTATTCAAAATGTCCTTTTTGGGGCTCAAGTTAAAGGACATCACAATGTCTAGACAGTGGATATGTGGCCCAGCAAAATGCTTCTGGCAGACTACGTATTTACTCTTGCTTTTGACAGTATAAAGAGCTTGGTTCTTTCTGGAGGAAAACTCATTGGTTTTACATGCTGATGAAGAAGCTATTTAAAGAGGTTGCTTTTAATTCTTTCTGATGTGTAGTGTGTTATACCTTTTATAAGCAGAAATGTCAGTGCCTGTAAAGAGAACACAAGTCTGATATAGGTCAGCTTTCTCCTGCAACCTCTTGCAGGTTATAAGGCTCTCAGACATAGAATTCCACAAATCACCACTGTGCTAGGTCCAGCTAATAAAAAGAAGCAAACCAACCCCTGGGTGCATGTGTTTAGAGCACAGTGATTGAACCACTTATTTAGAAAGTAGGAGAATTGAGTTATAAACAACTCGTAGGGCCCCACTCTGACCACTAGTCTAAGAAATGGCAGAGTCTTGAAATAACCTTCTTTCAGTGCAGGTAACAGTATAAGGCTGAGAGAGAGAAAAAGAAAAAGAAGCTTCAACCTGAAGGTGACAAAGGAAGACTTTCCCGGTTTGGACATTAGTAGGAGACTAGTTTGCTGTTCTGATGAGTAACAAAACTGTTCTTCAGAAGAACCATACACAAAGCAATGAGATCTTCCTGAAGCAGACGAACAAGTCGACTGCCTTGCAAAAACCAAAGCTACATAAACAGTTGTCCTTCAAGACCAACTGTCCTTCAAGAGAGGAAAAATGAGTACAGGAGGAACATGCAACAATAAAACTACGCTCTTCTCTTTGCACTGCTGGGTTAGAAGCTAAGTCACTAGCTGCTGTGTTCTAGGAGCCATAGCAACTACTAGCGATCTTGCGTGGGGGAATATAATGTATCTATGTGGTTTCCTCCTTCAAAAATATTGAAGATGAGGGTGATAGTATGTATACAGACTAGATATGTGACAACATGATGCCTGTGTGGGTGACTCCAAACAGTTGCTGAGGTACCAAGAACAGACCTCTTCACAAGAAAGCCCAGAAGAAGGGGTTGCAGCCTTTCTTACTGAAGTGAGTCAGCCCAGAATAAATGTGATTGATAAGAGTTGTGGATAAATAAAATAGCTTCCATGTTGCAGAGCTAGCTTAAGTATATCTTTGCAGCTCTGCATTGTGCCATATATCTGCCAATACCAACACAGGTTCAAAGAAAATAGGTTGTGCTCTGCCGAGCACTCCCAGAACGGGTTAATTTGATGTTACATGTTCTTTATTTGCAAATATTTTGAAGAGCTCCAGAAAAAGACTTTGCTGCATTTGGTCCATACTCCTACCACTGCTGTGCTTGACTGCAGTGCATTCAAGCATATCATAGTTTTTCAAAAGCCAGAGGATAAGCTGTAGCTCAAACACATACAAGGCAACCAGGGAACTGCTCAGACAAACTTGTTCAGCTAGCTATTCCAAATTCAGAGGTGCACACCTATTGCTAAGGGAAGCCAAATCTGGTGGACATTAAGACCTATGGGATTCTTGTTGAACCCTCTCAATGCTTTGAGTGGTTCCCTCAATAGTCCCTGTGGTGGGTTAACCCTGACTGACTGCCAGGTGCCCACCAAGCTGCTCTCTCACTCCCCCTGTTCAGCAGGACAGGGGGAGAAAACAAGATCAAAAAAATTGTGGGTCGAGATAAGGACAGGGAAATCACTCATCAAGTACTGTCATGGCCAAAACAGACTCCACTTAGGGAAGATTCACTTAATTTATTGCCAACTAATAACAGAGTAGCATAATGAGAAAAAAAAAAAAAAACAACAAACAAAAAAACCACCATGTTGTCATTCCCCCCTTCTTCCTAGGCTCAACTTTACTCCAGACTCTTCTACCTCTTTCCCCCCAAAGCAGTGCAGGTGGATGGGGAACGGGGGTTGTGGTCAGTTCCTAACATTTTGTCTCTGCCACTCCTTCCTCCTCACACTCTTCCCCTGCTCCAACGTGGGGTCCTTCCCATGGGATACAGTCCTGCACGAACTTCTCCAGTCTGGGTCCTTCCCACATGCTGCAGTTCAAGAGCTGCTCCAGTGTAGGTCCCTTCCACAGCATAGTCCTTCAGGAACAGACTGCTCCAGCATGAGTCCCCCAATGGACTGCAGTTCCTGCCAGAGAACCTGCTCCTGTGTGGGCTCCTCTCCACAGGCTGCAGCTTCCTTCAGGGCATATCCACCTGCTCTGGTATGGGGTCCTCCATGGGCTGCAGTGTGGATATCTGTTCCACCATGGTCCTCCATGGACTGCAGGGGGACAACCTGTATCACCATGGTCTTTTTCATGGGCTGCAGGGGAATCTCTGCTCCAGCACCTGGAGCACCTGCTCCTCCTCTTTCTTCACTGACCTTGGTGTCTGCAGGGCTGTTTCTTTCACATTTTCTCACTCCTATTTCACAGGTGCTGCACACTGTTTTTCAACCTTTCTTAAATATGTTATCACAAAGGTGCCACCAGCATCGCTGATGTGTCTGCAGCAGGTCTGTCTTAGAGCTGGCTGGAGCTGGCTCTGTCTGATATGGTGGCAGCTCCTGATGTCTTCTCACAGAAGCCACCCCTGCAGCCCCACACTATCGAAACCTTGCCGCATAAACCCAATACAGCCTCTCAATCTGTGATCTGAGACCATGGGACCCTGTTGTCGCCTGATTGGGTCAGTTAGTGTATCTAGGTGTGATTTACTATTTTTCCTGTCTCCTGTCTTTGCTTTTATGCTGAATAAACATTAACCAGATAGATACCCTCACAAACCAGATATCCTTTCACTCAAAGAATCACAAAATTATTAAGGTGAGAAGGAACCTCTGGAGATTGTCCAGTCCAATTCCCTGTTCAAAGCAGGGTCAACTACAACAAGTTGCCTGTGGCCACGTACAGTCCAGTTGAATATCTCCAAGGATGAAGATTCCACAACCTCTCTGGGCTGGTCAGTTCTAGTGTTCAACAATCCTCACAGTAAAAAATGTGTTTTCTTAAATAGAATTTACTGTACTTAAATAGAATTTACTGTATTTCAATTTGTGCCCGTTGCCTGTTATCCTGTCACTGAGAGGAGTCTGGCTCCAAACCACTTTTTTCAGGAGATCATACTAATCCATGTTTTGGCGGAGCTTCCTCAGTGTTCCTACACTGTAGGGCTATTTCTCTTCCTTTTTTGTTTTTCTGCCTTCCCTTGCTTTAATCAAGATATGAGATAAGTTCTCCCTCACTCCAATTCTTTCAAGACTGATTGTATCTCAAAAAGACAGTTCAGCTATCTTTGGTAGTTCAACTGCAAGCTCTTGAGTTTGATTCAGGAACTACTGGGTGAAATTTTATCACCTGTGTTACATGGGTCAGACTGGATGATCACAATAGGGTTTTTTAGCCTCTGAAACTATGATTCTCTTTTTCTCTCTTTGTCTTATATCCTTTTCTCTCCCAGTCTCACATACTTCCCTCTCCGATCAAGCCTGACACAGCACAGATTTATTTGGCTGTAATCCTTGTCAACAGCATTTCCCTGTGTTTTAAATTAGTACAGTGGGATCAGCTTTTCCCATTCACCTCAGTAGGAGACTGGAGAGGCACAATACAACTGTACTATGAGAACTGGATGCAGGGAGGGGAAGTATGGCAAAACTCGTAGAATCTGTTATTTTAGTTTGACTACTAATTAGCAAAGCAATTTGCAAAAACAGAACTGCGATATATGTCACACTGGCTCTGTTTACCTCCTGTTACTGATGAGGCGCTTGATTCATTGTGCTTTTTTTCTCTCCCTTTCTCTCACCTCCTGTTGTGGAGCACCAGCTCATCAGAGCCAGCGGCCATTAAGATGTTTCCTTGGCAAGAGCAGAGATGAGATGCCAGAATCTGGAATTTAACCATCTACATACACTACTCATCCAGGGCTTTTTGTGTTTATCAGGCTCATGGTGTCAGAAGACTGTTTAGCACTTTAGGAGTATTTGATTCAACAGCATCTGGTTTACTGCCCTTCATGGGAACTGTCAATATTTCTTTTTGATTGACTGCAGGGTGCAGGCCAAGGAATCCTTTCTTCTGCAGTTTGAATGCATAGAAAAGGCTCCTTGCCTACTGGCAACCTTAGGCAGATCCAGGAATCAACCTATGTGAACCAGTTCACAGCACAGATGATCTTGGGGCCTTGTCAGAGCTCACTGATGTCAATGAAAAGATCGTTGGTTTTTCTGCTTGCTTAGGCAGATTAATAAATGTCTAGGTAATAAATGCTAAACCCATTGGGACAGGAACTGTTATCCATATTGCAGGCAAGTAGCACACACGGACAACCTCTGTGGTTAAAACACCTAGTGAGCCTGGTGGATCATGGGAAATATTCTTCAGTGGAAAACTCACTTTTCAAAGGTGAAATGCTAAATTTGCTGGGTTTTTTTTTCCCTATTAAGAAACCATTCAATATACCAAGATCTGCTTGATACTTTCCTAGATTACGTTACATTCCCCGTCCAGCAGGTGAGATCCTACAGAACAATTTCTATCATCAAAGTGTTCCGGTGATTCAAAAAAATGCAGTAATGGGAAATACCAGTTTGAGAAAAAAACCTCAGTGTTGAGGGTTTTCCTCATAGTTCCAATTAAAACAAGGAAAAACCCTGTTCTGAGTTCTTTTCTTTTCAGAATTCAAATCTGCAGTTCAGGCAGTGCTAAACTCTATGAATTATCAGATTATCCACAGTATATCTCTGTAAGGAAGCCATCGAATCCTCTTCTTTCTCTGTGATCAAAATATTTACCTCAAGCATGTCTGCAGCTTTGCCTCCTTTAAAGCTTTGATTTCTCATAGAAAAAATTAATAATTAATTTGAGATTGCTTTCTCACATTTTTTCTATGAAAGATGGTCTTGCCTTGGCTTTAATAGGATGGCTCATAAAATGAGGCCAGATTCAACTCCTTTAAATCTGCTAACGCCACCACTGTGGTGTGGTGCAGCTCAGCATACCACTAGAGATTAGGGTCCCTAGAAGGTAAATATTACCATGCTTAAACATGTTTGGTGGTCTAGATCTAACTTCCTTAAGCATTGCTATAAAAAACCCACTAACTATTATTATTGGTGAAAAAAAAGAAAAAGAAAAAAAAAAAGAGGATAGCTGTCACTCACCAATCAGACCTGCCAATTGGATGAATATTTTCAGCCCCTCTCCAGCTGTTTTACAAAGAAGGTGGGCAAGGTGAATTTGTTAATAGGTATTCTGACTTATTACAAATACCTTCAAAACACAAATAAAGTGACACATTAGACGTCCAAGGTTTGATTTTGTGACAAACAACCATAAGATATGTTAAAGTAACCCTGTGTCTGCTACAAATAAGCAAAGCTATGGTTCAAGTTCATCTTCCATATTGTTGTGGAGTCGTCCAGGTTCTGATGATGTTTATTGGGTCTTGTGTCTGCTCCTTGGCCATGTTAGGTCAGTACCTTCTTTTCCACTTCTGTTTCCCTCCTACTTGTTGCCAGTCTTTACAACTGTCTCAGTCTGTCTTCCATTGTCAATAAATTAGGTTCAAGGCAAGCGAAACATATTTGTTGTTAGGCCAGCCTCAGGTCCTTTCTTGCTAACTTATTTTGCTAGGTGGGTCCTGAGACTTTCAACACTTGCCACTGAGCCTGCAAAACACATTTGTAAATTATGGGGGGGGTGTGGTGTGTGTGTCTTTTACCTCCATTGACAACTCCCTCAATCAAAGCAAATTATGCCAGTATCCTTATCTCACTGTTCTCTTAAAAGTGGTGTATGGGTAAACACCATAGCAGTTCTGTTCCCAGCACCATGATAGGCCATATCAGGGCCTTCCCCAGGATCACCTTACTGCCAAGCATTCTTGATATAAGCCACTTTTTCACTCCACAACGATGCATCTGCTTTACGAGGTGTGTATGCAACCTCCACTTAAAGAATAAACACTGTGATGAGAAGAAATTAATCCCCCAACTAGTTCCTCAGTCAGATGTATTAATACCCCTGCTAGTTCCTCAGTCACTTCTATCCATAAGACTAAGTATTTGTCCTATGTGTGACCTTGGATATTTATCAACAACTAATTTATATGACGACTACTCCTCTGTAAAATTGCTAAGTTTCTTGGAACAGTCCTTAAGACACAGAGCTTCCCAAGTCAGGTCCACCAGATTTATAGTCCCTAATGTCAGCAGAGTAAAATATAATAATAAGCGGTATTTTTATACAATTATTCAAAATACCAAGTAATTGTTAAGAATAAAGAAAATTTAAATCTAGATAATGCTAGAACTTCATAATAGTCACACTGTCGAACATATGCACATAAGCACACTAATTTGCATATATATGCACAGAAAACCTCATATGCAAATAAGTGGTCCAAAGCATCTGTTCGTCTTTATGTTTCCAAGAAACAGATTTCATATAAGCCAAACTTGCATTCAACGTTGGAGGCCTTGGGACAAAGACCACCAAAAAAGGTAATAGGAAGGCGGATGCCAAGATTACCACTTGCCAAACTTCCTAGTCTCAAAGAGAGGAATGTATGTCAGCAGAGACAAAGAGAAGGAATAATTCATGAGTTAAAAGTGTAAGTTCATTTATAATGAACATGTAGCATTAATTTCTATCAATAAAGAAGTATACACAGTTAAAATATAATCTTTGAAATTTCAAACAAATTCTTTTTTATGAGGAAGTTGCTTTTATAAACAATATTAATCATATTCATACATTATTTCATCTGCAAGGGAGACATTTAATTCCAGATTCTTGAGTCTCCTATCCTTATTCTCATTAAATATCAGTAATTACCTTCAAGAGGTCCTCTTGCCTTCATTGGACCAATCCTGGAACCTCCACAGGGAACACTGGCAAACACTTATTCATGAGAGTAGGATTCTCTTTTTGGTAGGTATGTTTATGTGAGTAGGCTCAGCTAGGCTAGCTTCTTCTAGTCCAACTAAAGGTCCATATTCATAACAGCACTACAGTCAGAGTAAACTTCCAAGAAACATGAGTAGCGGAGGCAAGAAACAGTTTCTGCATTGTGAAGAAGTAAATACAAGATAAAAATGAAAGATTGCTCCATGGAAACAAGTATCTAAATTTGCACGCTGTTTGAGAGTAGATAGAGTAACTATAAACAATAGTGCAATTCAACCGAAAAGCTTTGATGGAAATAATGCCCTGAGTGTTGCTTCTAGCACTATGTTAGAAGCTGTCTGCCTCGTAAAACACTTATGAAAGGTAATTAGTGTTTCAATTAATGGTCTATCATTGTTCTATAACACTTACACACAAATGATCATTCTTTTCTCTCTTTCATAATTGCTCAATTATAGATCTTTAGAAGCTGTAACATCTGAAATGGAGTAGAATCTGTGTAAAATATGCTCGGTAACCACCTCATTCTTACTTCCCAATTACTATTCTGGTGCTTTACATTCAGTTTTATAAATTCAGCTGCTGCTTCAACTTCATAGACTTACACCGTCTGGAGAACTGGCCTAAGAATCAGACATATCTTCAACAGTGCTAACTTTGTATTGCAGGTTCACTTGAAGCACGTTGGGAATTGATGCTGTGTGTCGTTGGTAGCCATCCTGCCAGAATCAGAGTCACGTAAGAGCCGTGATATACTTCACTAAAGGGAGGGTGACATTGGCTTAAAGGAAGTAGATAGTCTCACTGTTCTCTTGTGAAGCTGAATATGCCATCAATTGCCAGGGTTGTCAACTCCTTTTGCCTTCAAAAGCCTTTATGTAGCTGACCTCCTCCTTTTTACCAAGAAGGCCTCATGCTATTACTGCCAACAGGTCATGACATCTTGTCGTGGTCAGGAGCTACACACAAAATGCTCATGAGCCACAATTCAGTCACCCATGCAACATCCCATCTCTTTCACATCCCACATCAAAGGATGTGCTACCTTTATTTACATTGAATAATAATAAGCTGTCTATCTTATTTTTCTCAGTGGTTCAAGTATTGTGTCAGCAGTATTGCACAGTGCATATTTACTCCTGCAAACCTACATATCAAAAGAACAACTGTGGAGCAGAATCTTGACGTCCTTTTCAACCAGTGTCTTTGTCAGAAATGCCATTTTCTACGTGAATCAAACAGGAAGGGGGAATGAGAAAGTTTTGCAAGAATTGAGTAGCCACTGTAGACAAAAATTAAAATACCTATTCTTTCAAAGATACTTTAATTCACTACGCCAGTGCAGATGTCTCTGGTCCTGCTCTGTACTGTTAACTTCTTACTGGATAAACTTGTTTTTGTAGGGGTGACATCACATCAGGTGTTATGGTAACTGTGGCAGGAGGCTTAGCTTTCTCGGTGTGGACTTGTTATCTCAGCGAGTTCAAGCAAAGGTGCCACTTACTTGGCTGCTGAGGATTTCATAGTATTCCAACGGGAACATCTGTTTCTAAGTTGTACTTTGGAAGTGACCAAGAGAGCAGCATACATACAGATTGCCCTCTCACATTCAGGGACTGCCCGCAACCACAGTGTGTGGGCTTACTTTGGGACTCCGAGGTTTTCTTAGGTAGCACTTCCATGATGGGGTTATGGACTTAGAGCCTGAGAAACCACCATGGAAAGCAACAACTAATTGTAAACCATGTTTGGTTACTGTGCTGCAGGTATCCTGTCAGGTTTAAATGACTTTCTGCAACATATGCAAGAACTCTTGGTTTAGGAGTTTTTGTCAGAGATAATTCCCTGTGTTTTTGAATTTGCATTGAGGCATATATTGGCTGTCAGGATATGAACAGGCTAAGTTTGCTGTGGTGAGCAAGAATTCCCCCCATTCCCCTCAGCGCACAAGCATTTAGAAGGGTTGGACAGGGCATAAGGACTATTTGTAAAACAGGACTTTCCATGTTACCAAGATCACAAAAAAATTCATTTTTTCTCTGCTGTGACCTTCCTAAGAGCCTTCCAAAATATTACAGATATCATTGTTTGCTGTAGAAGGTACTGAATAGTAAGTAATGTTAGGATAATCTGACTGCTTAAACATGGTTGTGGAAGGACACCACCAACCGACCTATAGCTGAAATAGTTCAGCCAGCTACTTTGCCTCAGGCCCTTCTGAAAATTCAGTTCTCAATAGATTGGTTCCTCAGTGCAGTCAAAGGATGAGATTTTACTCAATTAATCATAGCTGCTTAAAATTTAGGCTTTCAGCGTAAGCAAATTCCTTCTATATTTAATGAAGCTACAGAAATATTTTGAAAATAATAATTGCATTCTGTAACAGGTGCCTAAAGTAAGCAAAGTGCCTTTGGAGCTACCTATTTCCATCTCTTAAGTACAAAGTCAGCAGCACTAGTTTAGATTAGCTTTTAGGTGAGATAAATCCCATGTTTTGTGACAAAGCAGCACATGTCGTTCAAGCTTGGCAAAGCCTGTGTTAACTCCCTTTTGTGATGCCTCCTGGCCATGTGCTCCTGACCAGTGGCTGGACAGGTCTTGCTCTTTTTCTTGTAGTCTCATTTTCTCATCCAACTGTGTGGTATAATTCTTCCTTCAGTGATATAATCCCTCTATGTTGTAGGGAAATTTTGCTTTCACTGAGCAAAATAATCCACAAACTTGGTAATTAAAAAAAAAAAAAAAAAAAAGACAAAAAAGCCACCCCAAACAAAGAAAAAAACCTCCCTCCAAAAAATGTTTTGAAATTCATCATTTTCTTCCTTCTCTGTATTTTTAACTACAGATAAAGATTTTTTTCCTGTAGTCTTTCAATTCATTTGTCACTCCTTGTACTATGGTTTACATTATGCATTTTAGCAGTTTGTCTCTGCTAAAAATAAGTGTTATAATTGTGAATATAATTAGATTTGTTCCACACAATTGCATATAAATGTAATTCCAAGGTGTTTTTAGAACTCCTCTGTTCCTTATTGATGGATTAGTACCAGGGTTGTTTAAAAATGGTGCTTTTCTCTGAGGTAATGTTATTAATGAAACCCAGTCCTACTTCCCCCTTATTTTTGCTACAGTTTCTGCCCAGCATTTTGCTAAAACTGGGAGCATTGGCAAGTGGCTGCCTTGGCAACTGATAGCAAATTAACTTTTGGTTAGCCTACAAGGCGTATTTATTCTGGGGCTTTCAAATGAAAGCATGGATCATCTGAAGTGTGTTTCTTGGAAATGGAAGAATGAACAGCTGTTTCATGCTCCTTCTTTTAAATCTCTGAGAGTTGGAGCTCTGGTCGTAGGCAGCTTTAAATAACATTTAAGGATGGAGCAAATAGCAGCCTGCTAGTCTACTGTGATTCGCTTGCAGAACTGATCTAAGATGTCGGAGGTATATGAGCTGGCAGCTTTTTAACTCAGTGATGTGAATTTTGAATTTTTTTTTCTTCATACAAACGATATGCGAAAGCTTATCCTTGATTTTTTTTTTTTTTCCTCCTCCCTTCTTTTTCATAGTATCACATGTGGTTCATTATAAACCGGATTTTTTTTTTTTTTTTTTTTTTCCTTTTGGAAAGGATGACAGCTACTGGATTTTTATAACAAACAAGATCCTAACTTCTAAAAATGAAAGATACATCTCTGGAAAAGCAAACCTTGTGTGGGTAGAGAATGAGTTGTGGACTAAATGATTGATGATATGATGAATGTTAATCCAAGGAACCTGAAAAAATAAATACTCTGGTAGCTTTGGATTTATATCCAATCCCTAAAAGTGGTCCTGCCTATCCAGCAAAACTTTAAATTTCCATAGTCTTGTCTATTTGCACTGCCACAGAAGAACAGTCAAGGGAAAGCATAGAAAAGTGGCACAGACAGCACAATGACAGCAAAAGATTTCAGATCTGTTGGGCTTGTTATGGCTTCTCTTTGTGGGACCCTTACTGAAGATTGTGCCTCATGAGTTGGAATAAGTACCAAGACATCTGCCCTGTCCCATGATCTCCAGAGTCATGGATACCTGAACTCCTTCAGTGATTTTCAGAGTGCTATTTTAAGACAAACTGCGACCAGTATCCCCTCCAAGCCTCTTGTTCAAGCTGGACCATAGCAAAGCCACATTCATGCAAAGTTTCATGGACTTAGAGGTCGAACTGTAAATCCTGGTATGTACAAAACTCATCTAAGAGTGAGGAAGACGGATCTCATTCTTGTCCACTCAATGTTTAATACATTGATAAACTAATTATAAAACATAAACATAATCAGCAATCTGTGTGACATTTCATAGTTGGTTCATATGCTGTTTAGACATCCTAACTTGAAGAAGCTCTTGCTTACCTCCTCCTCATCCATACCCTTAACATTTTTTTATTTCTAGCTGTTCAGTAGCCTAGCTCTGGTAAGCATTTTCATTGGTAAGGTGTTTTGTTCAGGCTTTTCTGATGAGTTGAGATGTGAAAATCAGTGTGAGGCTGCCTTGGAACCTAAATCTCATGCCCTCTGGAAATTAAAAAGGTCTAGTTGCTTATTTGGTTTCATTTTAACGGAAATCATCTACACAAGTGACGCATGTAGCAAATCAATTGGACTTTTCAAGGCTCCATGTTTCAGGGCTGCCTGTTTTGGAGATTCTGAAATCTATAGATAAAGTGCCTCCATGTTAGCTCAGCAAAGATGGAAGGCAAAGAGCTTTAGGATTGGATCATAAGGAAGATTTTACCTGAAGTCTTAAGAGCTGTCTCAGACAAATGTTAGGATGACTTTTTTTTCTTTTTCTTTTTTTCCTTCTCTTTTTTCCAGAGAAGAATTCCCCCCAGAGTGGTATTTTGGCCTCCTAGCATTTATTTGCTCTAGCCCTTAGTTCTTGGAAACACAGACAGATTAGAGTGTTGCATGCAGGGGTATTTTTGAAAGAAGAATTTGAGGGCAGACACAAATAGCTGATTTGACTGTGTTTTGTTCACAAGTCAGACAATTCTAGTGCATGCCACGCAGTGTAACAATGTGGAATAAATGCCTGTGTGCAGCTTCATGAGGGAGTACAATCATCCTCTATTTGACATTCATAGCACATTCTTTCATGCAGTCTGTGAGTACTGCACAAGAACATAAAATTGCTTGTCTTCTGTTTTCTCTTCTTAACTGTATTTTTCAGTCAATGGGGCAAAATTATCTGACCACTATGAAGAAATACAATGACAGTGTTGGTCACCAGTAATCAAACTTCTGCACAATTGTTACTGAATGCGAAAGGACTTTTTCTTTTCAAAAGGAAATTAATTACTTTTTTCTGAAAAGTTCATATTTAATAACATCCAAACTATTTATACAAGCATGTCTGTTTCTTTAATAACATTGAATGAAAGAAATAAAATGTTTCATGTTGAATTCTTCTTATATCACCACCCACAATATAGAACATTTTTTCATTATTATCAAAATGTTGTTCTTTCTTTATTCGTGAGTTTATACGACAGTATAAAATAGCATGTTCAAAACAAAATTCTGCAGCCATGTAAAAATGCAATGACAAGTTCAGAATTGAAATCCTGATTTTTTGTCTCATTTTGGGATCAAATCTAATCATAACAATTACAACAACTAGTAATTTTCCAAGTAATGGATTTTTTTAAAGTAAGATTTTTAAGTAAGTTAACAAAAAGATCTCAATTATTTCGTATCTCATGCCAGTATGATATGTAGTAGAGTCAAGTATGTTGTTCACCTGCTTTTGAATTGCATTCCATCAACTTAATCTTCCAGATGACTGGAAGAAGCCTCATGTGTGCAGGTCCTGGTCCTCATGAGAGATTTTAACCACCCCAATATCTCTTCATAGATCAATACAGCAGAGCACAACAAATCCAGGAAGTTTCCTGGAGTGTATTGATGAAAACTTCTTGATACAGATGATCAAGGAGCTGATGAGGGGAGACACACTGCTGGGCTTCATACTTGCAAACAGTGACCATGAGATGGTTGAGTTCAGGATCTGGAGAGGAGGAAGCTGGTCAAAAAAACAGGACCATGACCCTGGACTTCAGGAAAGCAGACTTTAGCCCCTGTAAATATCTGCTTGGAAGACTCCCATCAGAAACAGCCCTGAAAGGAAGCAGGCCCAGGAAAGCTGGTTGATTTTCAAGGACAAGCTCAAGATTGGACCATCCTGACAAGCAGAAAATCAAGCAAAGGTGACAGGAAGCCTGCATGGATGAACAAGCTGCTCCCAGCAAAACTCGAACACAAAATGGAAGCATACAAGGGGTGGAAACAGGCTATTATCCAAGAGCAAAACAGAGAGACTATCCAAGCACGTAGGGACGGGATTAGGAAAGCCAAAGCTCACCTGGAGTTGAATATGGTGAGGGGAGCGAAGGGAAACAAGAAGGCCGATACTCTTCTCAGTGGTGCCCAGTGACAGGACAAGAGGCAACGGACACAAATTGAAATGCAGGGAATTCCATTTAAATGTAAGAAAAAGCTTTTACTGTGAGGGTGCTCAAACACTACCACAGGTTGCTCAAAGAGGCAGTGCAGTCTGTATCCTTGGAGATATTAAAAACCCAAGTAGATGTGGCTCTGAGCAACCTGTACTAGCCAACTAGATCCTGCTTTGGGCATAGGAGTTAGACTAGATGATCTCCAGAGGTGTATTCCAACCTCAGCCATTCTGTGAAATAAGGAAAAAGGTAAGACATTTTTTCACAGTGATTCCAATTCCAGTTCCAGAGCTATTTTATTTCATGTTCCTCTTTAAACTTGTTAATTGTCCGGCTCGCCTAGCACAGAATGTAGCTGTAGTGAAATTCTCCCTACCAAGAAATCCTTTCACCTCCCTGGGGAGCTTGAACCTATTCCATAACACCCATTCACAGGCACACCAGATTCTGG